>NC_074698.1:6622851-6683497 GCF_029448725.1 Salvelinus fontinalis
TTGTGTGTGTTTATGTGTTTAAGTGTGTGTGTATGTGTGTGTGTGTGTGTGTGTGCGTGCGTGCGTGCGCATCAACAGTTTTTAACCCCAAGCCATAAGACTCCTGAACAGGTAACCAATGGTTACCCGGACTATTTATATTGTGTGCCCCCCCCAACCCCTCTTTTACGCTGCTGCTACTCTCTGTTTATGTTATATGCATAGTCACTTTAACCATACATCCATGTACATACTACCTAATTTGGCCCGACCAACCAGTGCTCCCGCACATTGGCTAACTGGGCTATCTGCATTGTGTCCCACCTCCCACCGACCCCTCCTTTTACGCTACTGCTACTCTCTGTGCGTGCGTGCGTGCGTGCGTGCGTGCGTGCGTGCGTGCGTGCGTGCGTGCGTGCGTGCGTGCGTGTTGGCTCTTAAGGCTATATGTTTCAACAGCCCTTCCTGTGTCTCTGTCACGTGCTACAGCGTGATTCACAGCTGTGATATCAAAAACGTGATTTTCCTGTGTTTTATATATATTTCCACACCATGAGGTTAGAATAATACTGTGAAACTTATGATAATGCCCTTTTAGTGTAAGAACTGTTTGAAATGACTGATTTAGGGCATTTGAGCTTTGGCCTGCCTGGTGACGTCACCAGGCGGTAACTTAGTTAAGAGTGCGCAGCTGAACACTGTATGTTGCAAACACTTGGTTTGTTACCTTTGACTAAAACATAACCAATATATGTTAAATATAAATACCGAACTTGTTTTTGCATGGATTCGGTGAAGCGGTTAGCTTTATACAGCTTAGACCGGATCGTGCAAAACGTCCCAATCACAGCTGTGTATGCAAACCAAATGATGATCGGGAGCAGGATTTTCTAACAGTAGAAAAAAAGGTAGCTCCATGCCGTGAAAGAAACAGGTTTCGTAATCAATTTGAGAAATAAATGGAGCCTAACGAGATTGAGCAGGTTTAGGAGACAATACAGACACACACAGAGACAGTGGCCGGGTCTTCTGAAGACCACGAGGAAGGAAATCCCTGGCCGCATCTCACAGAACACTTCAGTTTCAAGCAGAGAAGAGGAGACAGTGTAGCTATGGAATGTAAGCTCTGCTTACCAAAGATGGTGGAGGTGGCTGCCTACAAACACTCCGCGTCAAACTTGAGGAAATGGTACGAAAAGTTATATATATATTTTATCGCCATGAATGGTGTTTGTTGTGTAGGCTATGTAATGTAGCTAACAAAGTCTTGCTACTAGCCAGTTGCACTCTATCTGTAGCATAATGCTAATGTTAGCTAGCTCATCCTATTGCTAGCTAGTTAGAAGCTAACCCTAACCAAAGTCTTTACACAGCTGAAGGAACTATAAACTGTAGTGTGGGCTGCTACCGCATTGACATTATGGTGGCTAGTAGCTAGCCATCCCCATAATCTAAGTTGTTGGGGATAGCTAAAAGTGAAATTAATGAACTTGGGAAGATAAAATAAATACATCATTTTGAGACCTGGAATGTTTAGGCATGTGCATTATCTTTTTTTTGCTTGCTTATTACCTAGCTATATCAAGTTGGATCACAGAGTTTCGAATAATAGCCAAAAATCATGTTTGGTAAAACTATAGTTGGGGATAAGAAAGAACAACATTCCCCAACATCCGTATGTATTTGGAGAGTGACATTATTCCAAACATGCTGTAATTTCTAAATGATTCATTTGATATGAATAGAATCACCATAGAGCTGACAGTCTGCACTTTTAACCCCATTGTTATTGTATCTTTTAAAATCAAATGTGCTGGACTACAGAGCCAAAACAAAAATGTTGTCATTGCCCAAATACAGATTGCACGTTATGTGCTGGTTAATTTGTATAAAACCAAACTGGTCAGGCTATAAACATTTTGCTCAGATTGATGCAATCATTCTGTCCACAGACGAAACATCCATTAAACATCCAAACTACAATATGCTCACCTCTGCAACTACAAACAAACAAACCAAGGAACTATCAAACACCATTTCAACTTGCAAGCAAAGATGTCTGAAATGATGGCAGTGGGAGGAGCCAGGTGCGTCTCACAGGCAGGCAACCATTGGCAAGCTTGTCATAAATCTGATCTGTGAGGGCCAACAGCCATTCTCTGTGGCTGAACAACCAGCTTTTAAGGCATTAGTAACCACCCTGCAAAGTCATCTCCAGACCTACTGTTCGTTCAATAATACATGAAGCTGCCAATCACATGAAAAAGACAGTTATGGCACACCTTGGCAGGGTAAATTATGTTGCCGCCACCACTGACTGATGGAAAGCTCATCAAAGGACTTACATCGGGGTCACATGCCACTGGATAGATGAAGAAACGTTCTGCTGCAATTGCTTGCAAGAGATTGAGAGGTACCCACACATTTGATGTGCTTGCAGGTGCCCTTGATGACATTCATTGTGCATGCAGGATCAAGGGGAAAGTGGTAAGAACCACAACAGACAGTGGATCAAACTTCATCCAAGCGTTCAATGTATTTGGTGAGAGGGTCAGGCAGTCGAGTCAGCAGACAGACTCAGATGCTGAAGAGCCAGCAGAGCAGGTTGAATACCAAGACACCTATTCCATCCTGGAAAATGACAGTGGCCTAGAATATCAGCTCCCTCAGCAGGATCACACGTATCATACAAGAGAAGGGGGAGGATGCCATAAGAAATGTGAATAGCAATTCTTTGAATCAATGTAAAGTTTTCCTATCACAGCAATATGTGTTGTCCATGAAATGTTAGAATTCTAAGAGGTATTACATTTACCTTACCTTATCTTTCAGGGCTGAGCCCGACAGAAATTTCCTTCTTGAATGAGTACTGCAAAGTGATGAAGCCTTTGGTTTCAGCTTTGAACATTCTACAGTCTGAGACCAACACACATGGGGTGGCTGCTGCCAGTGCCTTAGGCATGCTGCAAGGAGGCATATACACAGACACACACAAACACTACACGGACAGCAGCAAGACTGCAGATGTGGCCAGGGCAATAAGACAGCGCTACAGGGAGACAGGATGGACAGCTGATCGTCCTCGCAGTGGCAGACTACGTGTAAAACCACCTGCACGGGATCGGTACATCCGAAAATCACACCTGCGGGACAGGTACAGGATGGTAACAACAACTGTCCGAGTTACACCAGGAATGCACAATCCCTCCATCAGTGCTCAGACTGTTTGCAATAGGCTGAGAGAGGCTGAACTGAGGGCTTGTAGGCCTGTTGTAAAGCAGGTCCTCACCAGACATCACTGGCAACAACGTCACCTATGGGTACAAACCCAGACAGGACTGGCAAAAAGTGCTCTTCACTGACGAGTCGTGGTTTTGTCTCACCGGGGGTGATGGTCGGATTCACGTTTTTCGTCGAAGGAATGAGCATTACACCGAGGCCTGTACTCTGGAGCGGGATCAATTTGGAGGTGGAGGGTCCGTCATGGTCTGGGGCGGTGTGTCACAGCATCATTGGACTGAGCTTGCTGTCATTGCAGGCAATCTCAACGCTGTGCGTTACAGGGAAGACATCCTCCTCCCTCATGTGGTACTCTTCCTGCAGGCTCATCCTGACATGACCCTCCAGCATGACAATGCCACCAGCCATACTGCTCGTTCTGTGTGTGATTTCCTGCAAGACAGAAATGTCAGCGTTCTGCCATGGCCAGCAAAGAGCCCGGATCTCAATCTCATTGAGCACGTCTGGGACCTGTTTGATCGGAGGGTGAGGGCTAGGGCCATTCCCCTCAGAAATGTCCGGGAACTTGCAGGTGCCTTGGTGGAAGAGTGGGGTAACATCTCACAGCAAGAACTGGCAAATCTGGTGCAGTCCATGAGGAGGAGATGCACTTCAGTTCTTAATGCAGCTGGTGGCCACACCAGACACTGACTGTTACTTTTGATTTTGAACCCCCCTTTGTTCAGGGACACATTATTCCTTTTCTGTTATTCACATGTCTGTGGAACTTGTTCAGTTTATGTCTCAGTTGTTGAATCTTGTTATGTTCGTACAAATATTTACACATGTTAAGTTTGCTGAAAATGAACGCAGTTGACAGTGAGAGGACGTTTCTTTTTTTGCTGAGTTCATGTAGCTTAAGAATCAAGGTTCATGAAATCGATAATTTGCAAAGAACAGATGACATTCATATTCTGGCTATCTCTGAAACTCACTTAGATAATACCTTTGATGATACAGTGGTAACAACACAAGGTTATACCATTTACAGAAAAGACAGAAATGCCAATGGTGGAGGTGTTGCTGTTTGTTTTCAGAATCACATTCCTGTAAAGCTTAGAGAGGATCTCATGTTAAATACTATTGAAGTTATATGGCTACAGGTTAAGAAGAAACTACGCTATGAAACAAATATAAATGACATAAAGAATGATAGTAAAAAGCTTTGGAGCACCTTAAATTACATTTTGGGAAAAAAGGCAAACTCAGCACAATCATTCATTGAATCAGATGGCTCATTCATCACTAAACCGACTGATATTGCCAACAACTTTAATGATTTTTTCATTGGCAAGATTAGCAAACTTAGGCATGACATGCCAGAAACAAACACTGACACTACACATTCAAGTATATCTGACCAAATTACGAAATACAAGCATTATGATTTTGAATTCCGTAAAGTGAGTGTGGAAGAGGTGAAAAAAATATTGTTGTCAAAAATTATTGTCAACAATGACAAGCCACCGAGGTCTGACAACTTGGATGGAAAATTACTGAGAATTATAGCGGACGATATTGCCATTCTTATTTGCCATATTTTCAATTTAGGCCTACTAGAAAGTGTGTGCCCCCAGACCTGGAGGGAAGTAAAAGTAATTTCGTTACAGAAGAATACCCCAACAGCTAGTCCGTCTGTCTGTCTTTCTGTCTAAAACAAAAGTCTACCTCTACTCTCCTGTCACTCTAATCATTATCTCCAGGCTCCATGCACACTAAAGCAATAGCTAAAATATAACTCTTCGTCTATTCTCACCATCTCTCTCTTTTGTCTGGGGTGATTCTCCTCTTTGCCTCTCTGTTTTCATAACATCAGCAAACACCAGCCTCATGCTCATGCCCTGCAACATCCCATTTATTCACAACTCTCCTCGCAACTCTCCTCCTCAGAAAGTGAATAGCTTAATCAATTGATAGTGAGAGAATTAGATTAGTTCCCAAGAAAAGTCAATGTTTTGTCTCCTTGACTATGGAAAGTTGTAGCTTAGCCTCTGAATGTCAATGAAACCAAGCAATGATATCCCCATATTCATAGGAGTCACGTCTTTCCCGGGTAGGCTATTTTACAGCTTGTTTGTATCATAAAGCATTGTGGACCAAAGCGCTGTTATAGATCACTTTATATAATCAAATCCTTTTTATTTTATTCAAAATCCTAAGCTGACAAGGGGTAGGTCTGTGCTTTTTGTAATTGTCTTTAATAAAAGGTCTATGGAATATCCTTTCATACCCCCTCAATTCAAGTCTTGGTTTTAACTTAACAGCACTTCACTGACATGGAGTTAGGCTAAAGTGCATGGTGGGTGGAGGAATTGACCGACAAATCCATGGATAAAGCAGTGTATATATAGCCTAACTTAGTCTGTCAAACAGGTAGGCCTACCTCGTATTTCTTAAATATGAATAAATAGGCTCCAACACAAAGCCCTCTTGTTGTTCAATTTAAACGTAGACTGTTGAAACGAATTCTGCCTACTCAAATTTCCTCCTTTCAGCACCATGAGCTGTCCATTTCTGATTAATTAAGCCACAGCTGCTGCTTCAAGTTTCAGCACCTCAATGGAAGTTACTTGAATCTGGCTTATTGTGCGGTCAATAACTCTGATGGGCAAGAAACATATTGTTGAATTATTTTTTTACTAGAAATATTACTTTGCTTTGTGCTTCTCCAAGCATGCACTTTGTAGCCTATAGACTATAGGCTATGGATCATTTGATTGAGATCGCACTAGATAGCCTATAGGCGTACTTGACATTGTGCGCCCAGAGTAGAATCAGAGCTGAGGGGCGGCATCCGGCACACATCGATATATAGCCTAATAAGCATCTAATTCTAAAACACAGAGAAAAATTGAAATGTCATCAATAAACATGACCCTTCCCTGGAATAGATCAAAAAAATACTAAACCCTCCCATTGAGTGAAATTGAAAAAGCATGACCCTCCCTCGTTTTCATCAAGGTAACCGTTCTGTAAATTTGAAACCATCCCGTACACTTTTATATAACGGATACCCATCAGATCCCATGTCAACGTAAGACCAAGCTTTCTTTTGAAGAAAACACTGGTTAACAAACATCCACTGCAGATGTTTCCACTCCGAGAGCAGTTTCATCATTCCATATTCAAGGCATGAAAGAAATGCAGAAAGCATCAAATATGAGGTTTCCAGACAGAACTATGCTGCCTTGATCTTTAACTGCACAACATTTCACATCCATAGAATCTATTCACATCCATAAAATACATATTCTGCTTAATGCCTCATTAACTTGCACCGTTTCCCTGTGAGGTTTGTGAATCAAGGCAGTCTGAGGTTTTATGAGAGTTGTTGACGTCTCAACATACAGTAAAACAATGATGGAGATTGGAACAAATTCAGGAGTTCTCTGTAAGCCACGGACATTGTCTCTCTCTCTCTCTCAATCTCACTGTCTCTCTCTGGCTCTCTCTTTCCCTTGCCATTGAGCTCTACCCTGGTCTTCCTCCTAAGAAGTGATTGTGAGAAGACAGCCAGTGGGATCATGTCTGAGCTGACAATTGTCTCTCAGAAAGTAAAGGCAAACTTAAAAAGCTCTCAGTAAGCCTCTGGAATGGAGATCTGATGTGTGATTTCAGAGGCCTATATCCTACATGCAACTAATGTCCAAAGATGAGCTTGTCAATCAAACCAGGTGCCCTAAATTTCAAGTCAACTATTTTCTTTTAAAGAGCGGGAGAATCTCAATTGGTTTTGCCCAACTCTTATCGCTTCTCTCCTCCGTCCTCTCCTCGCCTGCTTTTGAAAAAGGTCAAAGGTAATCGAGGAGCGGAGGCGAGGAGAGGAAACGTGGAAACAAACGTGCTTGTATGAAATTAGACCCTGCTTCTCCACTCGCGCGTCATCACGCAAATTACATTTAGAGTGGTGGAATCCCCCAAATAAATGTGTAATGTGATAAACTACCTGAAGTAGGTAATCGAGGAGGTGAGCAGACTCCTCTGTTCGACCACTTATCAGTTTCAGGGTCACGGAGGATGGAGGAGTCCAGGAGAGGACAGACTTTATCCCAACTGAGAATCTCCCGGTCTTCATTCCTTTTAAAAATAGTCTTTCATCCCGGCTTTTACACAGCATCAAATGCAACTTTTCTATTCCTACATTTTCATGTAGGAATAGACCACGTGAATATAAATCGAGACTTAGAGAGAGAGACATCAAGTAATGTCTTTTACAAATTACCATCCTTTCACACAATGCTTTAGCAACATTAGATCAACCATGACATGGAAATGAAGCCTATTTGAATTTCAAATGTATGAGGGACACGGTAGAAAGACAGAGAATGGCAACACCCTCACAGATCACCTCTCGAACCAGATTTAAATAGCTTTGAACATAGAATTACACTCCCTTCATTTAAACAGGCACAAAATAGGATTGTACAATAAAGCTGGAATGCTTAAAAAGGGGTCGGAGTGTTAAATTACTAAAAGATAAAACATTCGCTTACACAACCCCAAAATGAAATGAAACACAGACACACCTCACACGCAAGCACGGACGAACACACACACACACACAAATGGAAGAGAGTCGAAAGGGAAGAGTAGATACTCATTCCCTCAACTGAATCAAGGCATCTTTGACAGTCACAATTTTCATCATCTACCGTTTAGGCTGCCCCTTGTCCAATAATACAAGCCAAGTTATGCAACACTAATTGGGAATAGACCTTGTCATCCCAAAGCCTTTTGGTTAGAAAACAGAGCGCTGTGGGCTTACTCAGTAGACGTCACGTCAGCCAGGTAACATCCCCCACAAGGCTTTGGGATGTTCCACAGCTCTTAACCTAGCGTAGCAGGCGTAAATGAAACACCTGAAACTCGATCCCCTACATACTGGTCTTGACGAGAAGAAGATGAAACTGTTGGGGGAGGTTCTCTTCTGCATTGTTCAACCAATCATGTGGAGGACGAGTTTAGATGGTGTGTCACATTGTTAACGTCCAAAAGCGGAAGTTGCATCACAGGCTCTTTCCATTTCCCCTGTAAACCGGAACATCCGGTTGATGGGGACTCGGCAGAGGCTAAACAGCTCCTAGACTTATGGAGCAGCTCTTGACAGGAGGAGCCTTGCCTTGGTGGAAGAGGCTTTTGCAGCTCAGGGTAAAAAAACGGCATTTGTAGAAAGAAAAAAACGTATTAAAGCACATTAATCTCATGTTACGTGGCAACATGAAACAGAATCACAATTTACTGGGATTTTCAGACACCCAAGTCTTCACACAATCACTGCAGTTCTGCTCTGACTACTGCTAAACCCAGACATCCTTCAGGATATATTCAATATTTTGTGAGATCGTACAGTCAGTGCTATAGTTTTATAAGGTGGGAGCATTTGTAATGTGAATAAAGAATGTCTGCAGGCTATTTGATAAACAATGGTTACTAAAATGTTAATCACCTGATGAGAAAGCTATAGCAGATCTGCAGATAAAAGCCATTCCGCCGTATTACGCCATCAGACAGAGTTGCCCGGCTTATCTCCAGCAAATCAAATAAATGAATAATAAACACACACACACACACTACATCAAACACAGAACCAAGGAATACACAAATACTTTTGTACAGAACCATATATTTGGCTAAATATATGTCTCTGCTTCTGTACACATCCAGGTGTGTGTGTGTGTGTGTGTGTGTGTGTGTGTGTGTGTGTGTGTGTGTGTGTGTGTGTGTGTGTGTGTGTGTGTGTGTGTGTGTGTGTGTGTGTGTGTGTGTGTGTGTGTGTGTGTGTGTGCGCGCACGCGCGATTGTTTGGTCGGTAGGCTGTTCATTGTTTTAGCCGAGCAGTCGCAAATGTACATTTTTGTTTATGGCACATGAGACACCTGTCTAATTTGCGCCTGTTTCAGTGGACTAATCCATTACAGACGCCACGGGGATGGCACAGTCCAAAAAGAAGGGGAGTGTGGCTAAGATGCACCAGACACCTCTCCCTCCAGAATGCAATCTCTCCACCAATTTGTGCACATTTATTGTTTCATAACTTCGCTGTGTGAATGGTTTGCCCTTTGATTGTTCATGTCTATCAATCCCCCATTAGGTTACATACACTGAGTGTACCGAACATTTATGTCCAAAGACCTACATCACTATACTGAGAGCATGTCCATTACTAAAATGACCTATTTGATTATTGTTTGTGCTTTTGTTCATGTATTTTGAACCGTAGCTGGGGTAAGTTTCTCAAAAACAAGCCAAATCACAAAAAAGTGTCTGGACTAGAACATGCCATTTAACATAAAAAATGAAGAACTCACCCATTGAAAAGGCAGTTACGTACTCTCCACAGCTCCACCAATCTGTCGTCCATCACATCGATGACACTTGGTAAGTGTTATTGTTGCTTTCCTCTTCGCCATCATTGTTTTGGACTTATATGCTGAATGTTCATTGGCTATTGGCAGCAGTCCTTACCCAATCAAATCAAATTGTGTTTGTCTGATGCGCCAAATACAACAGGTGTAGACCTTACAGTGAAATACTTACTTACAAGCCCTTAACCAACAATGCAGTTTCAAGAAAAATCCACCCCCAAAAAATCTGAAATAAAAGTAACAAATAATTCAAGAGCAGCAGTAAAATACAATAGCGAGGTTATAGACTATGTACCTGTACAGAGTCAATGTGCGGGGGCAACGGTTAGTCGAGGTAATTTAGGTAATATGTACATGTAGGTAGAGTTATTAAAGTGACTATGCATATATAATAACAGGTAGTAGCAGCAGAGTAAAAGAGGTGGGTGGGGGGGACAATGCAAATAGTCTGAGTAGCCATTTGATTCGATGTTCAGGAGTCTTATGGCTTGGGGGTAGAAGCTGTTTAGAACCCTCTCGGAGCTAGATTTGGCACTCTGGTACCGCTTGCCGTGCGGTAGCAGAGAGAACAGTCTATGACTAGGGTGCCTGTAGTCACGTCGTAGAAGTGCTCATACTACAAGATGCACAAGCAACATTTCTGACATGTCTGAAAATGATTGGGACATCCGACAGGGGTCTGGAGAACGGAACAGCCATCATCGGTGAGTCCTTGACACACTCAAACTACACGAGTCCCGACGTAGTGATCCGAGCCAAGATTATGTGATTAGAGACCCTCAAATTTACGGGACTGTCTACTAAGGTCAGATTTGCCTCATAAAAAAACATTGCATTTTATGTATTTAATTCCTGATGGCAATTTCCCTTGTCACCTGTAGCTTGTATTATGTGGGTGACTGGGCATACAGTACACTACACAACTTCAAAAATCTTAACAACTTGGACGTGCTCACATTTCCCGATTTCCTTGTCCCAAATATTTCATTCCATCCATCCATCCCCAACCCCAGGATATGGAAGCTCACATTACACTTAGTTGATCGTTCGCTGTGTTTCTCGGTTGATTTAGGGAAAAAACTGCTGATATGCAAACAGCAAGCTGCTTTATAAGTGTGCACATTATTATGTGCCCAAACACCAAGAAAGAGATGGAGGCACAGAATATGGACCTGCAAATGGTTGGCCAGACACGGACAACAAGGACTTATACTCTACAGAGGGAATTGGAGGTGAAAACTTTTAATATTGAAAAGGCAGCTGCAATCTCTCCACAGCTCCATCAATCTGTCATAATCATGACTAAACCCCACCCATTTCTAAAATGTATCTTCTTAAGATCTGATTTTAAACCTAACCCTAACCACACTGCTAACATTATGCCTAACCCTAACCTTAAATTAAGGTTTAAATGATTTTTTACAATATAGCCAATTTTGACTTTGTGGCTATGGTAACTAGTGACAACCTGCGTTGTGTTGTTGCTTTTCTCTTCGCCATCATTGTTTTGGTCTCACATGCTGAGTGCTCATTGGCTATCAGCAGTAGTCCTTGTCCAATCGCGGTGTAGCACTGCTCATACTACAAGGATGCACAACCAAAATTTCTGACATGTCCGAAAATTATAGGGACATCCGACATGGGTCTGGAGAACGGAACAGCCATCATCGGTGTGTCCTTGACCCGCTTACACGAGTCCCGACGTACTGATCCTAACCTAAGTTCATAGGATTTCAACCCAATCATGAAAATTCATCTGGGATGGCAAAAATCGTCTAGTGTATGTCCGGCATCAGCTTAGGAAACCCAATTTGAAAGAACAATGCTCTGATCATTGGCTGTTCGTTCCCAACCCATAGGAATCCCCACCCCGTTGACCAGTTTAAAATGGTGGAAGCCTTCAATGGCAATGTCCATGCTAAAATGTGTCTCAGTGAGACAAACACTAACAGTCATGATTACATAGAACTAATGTATGCACAAGTACATTTTACCCCATGTGCACATCATCCCCGGAGGTGTTAGTCAGAGCCTTACGCCACTTCTCCCTCCTCACAACCCCTTCTCCTCCCTTCTCCTCCCTTCTCCATCCTCCCTCCCTCCCTCCCCTCCTCCTCCCATCTACTTACCCTAGGACCCACGGCAACAACGGAACATAAATTATGCAGCAATGTGTCAGACAGGTGGCATAATTAAGCAGTAGATTGAGGCATAATGCATTACAATCATTTATCAACACTGTCCTTGCCTGCAGGTCACCTACCACAATATAATTAAATAACATGATTCATTCTATGAAGCATACACTGAGCTGTTCCCCTCATGTTTCTTCCTCTCTCTACCTTCCTCCCTTTCTCTCCATTGCTCTTTTTTCTCCCTGTGTTGTGGAGCTTAGCACGTTTTGGGAACTTTTGTTAGTTCTCGTCTATGTTTTTAATAAGCACCTTGAGGCTTACATTCATTACATGTGTTATGAGGAGTACTGCAGTGCTCTCTGTATTCCAATCAAAAGTTTAGTCACAACAGGAGAGACACGACTCCGTAAGCCAGGGGCTGTTTGGTAGTTCCACGTTAGAAAACGTATCAGGACTCACAACGTATGATGACGGCCGTGTGATTGCAGGTGCAGATCGTCCCAAGATTCTCAATTTCGCCATATGAATAAGAATGAGTTACAAGCAGGCCCAGCTGCTCCATCCATACACTGGCGCGCACACACACACACACACACACACACACACACACACACACACACACACACACACACACACACACACACACACACACACACACACACACACACACACACACACACACACACACACACACACACACACACACACACACACACACACACACACACACACACACGGATCCCTTTACCCCATCTCCCATCTCTATTGATACATGACAGCAGGTGGGAAATTACATTTGCATCACAACCAGTCCCCCATCTCACGTTACAGTCTCTACACATCACACATGATACATGAATAGAACACAGCTAGAAAAACAAACAAAACATATACAGATCAGTGGCGGTCAGTGCCGTTTAAGATGAGGGAGGATGATTTTTTTCATGACCTTGGCATTATTTCAATTACAGCATATTTGATGACTCTCATTCATATTCCATTCACCCAGGTCAATGTAACAGCGATCGGTTTAGGCTACTACATGATACTAAAATGTTCCCTATACCCATCATGAGGTTGCTACAACCTAGCCAATGAATGATAGTTTACAACGTAGGTGCACACAGGTCGAGAGACAAATTTGAGGTGACAGACAGTGACACATAGACAGACAGTGAAACATTCAATACCGCCTTACACACTCTTGCCTGCATCTAGCTGACATAGGGTGTAATCATTAGTCCAACAGTTGCAAACAAGAGTTTCTATTGAACAAATGTTTATCCCTGTTTTGTTCCATTTACTTCCGTTTAAGAAAAGTTTTTCAACAGAATCGGCTGAATGAATACACCCCTGATCACGCGTAAACACAGTTCAATTTCATAGCAGCCACGTTGTATTCCTTCTCGCATCTCTCCTCCTCTCACCTCTTCCCTTCGCTTGTGGACTTCAATGCACATCAGCTGTATGTGACCAGGCGGAAAAAACTTTCCAAGCCAAACCATATCATAACTGCTACACACAGCCTACATCGTTTTCATCATATCAGCTAAAGTAATGTCATAGACAGCATAGCTAATAGAACTAACGCATTAGTAAACCCTGCTACAATCATGCAGCAATGTTACAGTGTACAGTCAGTAAGCAGTTACACCGGTGGGTCCCAGTGGCAATAAATGAGTAATACAAAAAGCTTACCTTGACTTGGTAGAGTTCCAGTGTTGTGTTGGTAAGTCATAGCCAGCTAGCTAACATAGCATCCCTCTGTTTGAGCAGGGTGTTTCAGTAGGCTAAACTAGCTAGCTGCATTCGCTAGCTAAGTAAGTGAAAATGAAGGTGGAAAAATGACAATCTCTCTCTCCCTCTCTCTTGCTTCTCCTTTGTTTTGGAAGAAATTAATTTGTTCAAAACTGTTAAACTATTGTCTTTCTCTCTCTTTGAGTCAACTACTCACCACATTGTATACACTGCTGTGCTAGCTAGCTGTATATTATGGTTTCAGTACTAGATTAATTCTCTGATCCTTTGATTGGGTGGACAACATGCCAGTTCATACTACAAGAGCTCTGACAGGCTGGAGGATGTCCTCCGTAAGTTGTCATAATTACTGTCTATGAAAGGGTGTGAGAGCCATGAGCCTCCTAGGTTTTGTGTTGAAGTCAATGTACCCAGAAGAGGACGGAAAAAAAAGGATAACTTTTTTAAATGTTTTACAAATTACATTTTTATGAAATTCACTGAGGATGGTCCTCTCCTTCCTCTTTTGAGGAGCCTTCACTGATACAGATGTAGGATCTTAATTTGAGCCAGTTTGCTACAGCAGGAAAATAATCCTGCAGCAACAGGAAATGTGGATAATTATTATAGTTAATGAACATTTTTGTAGGGGTTCATGAAAATGTGTTAGGTCAAACCAAGTCTGAAATTTCAGTGGAAATAACAAACGTTAGAAGCCTTTTTAAAACTCAAATACACTACAAGTTTGCATTTCCTGATTTGCTGGAAAATTCTCAGCAACAAAAGAGTGATCAAATTAAGATCCTACATCTGTAGCAGCAGCTGTAGGTGCAGGTGTAGGTGATGTAGCTAATGCTGATCAGAGCATGCAGTAAAAGTCACCAATAAGATCCTTGTATCATCCACACAAACTCAACCCGCATCCAGGTAATTGTTTTATTAATTCATGAATTTATTATGAGCCGCTCATATGGTAATGGCTTAGAGCTGGTACATTGTATTGAATTTGGACAGTCATCTATAAAGCCTCCTGTTAGAGAGTGTCACGTTCCTGACCTGTTTTCTGTTATTTTTGTATGTGTTTAGTTGGTCAGGGCGTGAGTTGGGGTGGGCATTCTATGTTATGTGTTTCTATGTTTAGGTCGTTTGTAATTAGCCTTATATGGTTCTCAATCAGGGACAGGTGTTTGACGTTTCCTCTGATTGAGAATCATATAAAGGTAGGCTGTTCACACTGTTTGTTTGTGGGTGGTTGTCTTCCGTGTCTGTGTATGTTGCACCACACGGGACTGTTTCGGTTTGTTCGTTTGTTGTAGTCTGTACCTGTTTGTGCGTTCTTCGTGTTATATGTAAGTTCTCATAGTTCAGGTCTGTCCACGTTCGTTTTGTTATTTTGTAATCATTTCAAGTGTTCTTCGTGTTTCGTCTTTTCTTTAACCTGTTTGGGCTGCACGCTGAATATTGAAAAAACTGGAAAATGTGTGCACATTTTCAAACGGCCTCCTAAGAAACTTTTTATTTTCCAATATGCATATATTTACTACTGTTGGATAGATAACAGTCTGTAGTTTCTAAAAAGGTTTGAATTGTTTCTCTAAGTCGAACAGAAATATTTTTACAGCCATTTTCCCAGCCGAATTGAGTTTCCCAAAATGCGATGTGTCTCTTTAAGACCTTCTCTATAAAAGGCCATTTGACTTATGACCATAGGGACATGTCAGAGGCGTTCGCCAGACTGTAATGCGGAAGTGAGAATTGAAAGGAGTCGAATATCTCTTCCCTGGACTGAATAACAGAACTTCTTGTGAGACCTGCGCAGTTAAAATAAAAATCCGGGCGCGAAGGATAATTTGATCTCGGCTTCTGGAACAAGGTAGATAACGTTGAATATGATGCCTGACTACGATATTATTTGCTACATGTCACAAAATCATCCTAAAGTGTGTTTTTTCAATATACTTTAATTATATTATTGCAATTTATTCTGGACTTTAGATGTGAAACGACGGAAGAATTTTTTGAAGAAACGCTTTCTGGCGCAGCAATGCTACCGTGCTAGCTAACCAAAGAGGGAAATCATTCGTTCTGGAACCCAACTAAAGACTCTACTGGACATTGGACCCCGTTACAACATTCTGATGGAGTACCAAGAAAGATAAGACCCAATTTGGGATGCTTTTTCATATATATGTCGAACTGTTGAATGCTAACTCTGCTAACTATGCTAGGCTAGCGCTTGACTAGAATCAATGCTGCCTTATGCTAGCTTATGATGTTAGCTAATATAACGATATATTGTGTTTTCGCTGTAAAACACTTCAAAAATCGGAAATGTTGTCTGTATTCACAAGATATCTGTCTTTCATTAGTTATCCACCATATGTTTTTCTGAAATGTTTTATGAGGTGTAATTAGTAGCCGACGTTGGTGTATGTATTTTCTCTGGCTACTCCCGGCTGGATTCAGACTGTAGCTATGTATTAGCATTTTTGGGTAGCATCAATGTAAAACTGATTTATAGCTAAAATATGCACTTTTTATGAACAAAACATAGATTTATTGTGTAACATGTTATATGACTGTCATCTGAGGTCGTTTTTTCTGGGCTCTTTAGGTTGGTTTTAGTTTATTTCGGTTGGTTGTGCATGCTACTTCAATCATAATTCATACTTCATAATCATAATTCATACGTGTCTGTCCACTTTTGTATTTGGTGGTGAGCTAACATAAATATATGTGGTGTTTTCTCTGTAAAACATTTAAAAAATCGGACATGTTGGCTGGATTGACAAGATGTTTATCTTTCAAATGCTGTATTGGACTTGTTAATGTGTAAAAGTTAAATATTTTTAAAAAATAGATTTTGAATTTCGCGCTCTGCAGGGGTGTCATTTTCGGTCCGAGGTCGGGCTTGCACCCCAAACAGGTTAATAAACGTATTATGGATTCAACATTTTTGGTCCAATCCCTACTCCTCTTCTTCCGAAGAGGAGGAGGACAATCATTACAGTGAGTGTCACGCCCTGACCTTAGAGAGCCTTTTTATGTCTCTATTTGGTTTGGTCAGGGTGTGATTTGGGTGGGCATTCTATGTTCTTTTTTTCTATGTTTTGTATTTCTATGTTTTGGCCGGGTATGGTTCTCAATCAGGGACAGCTGTCATTCGTTGTCTCTGATTGGGAATCATACTTAGGCAGCCGCCTTTTCCCATTGGTGTTGTTGGGTAGTTATCTTTGTTAGTGGCACTAATGCCCTGTAAAGCTTCACGGTCGTTTCTTTGTTTTCTTGTTTTGTTGGCGACATTTACTATAATAAAAGAAAACGTACGCTGACAACGCTGCACCTTGGTCTCCTTCCGACGACGGCCGTGACAGAGAGTGATGGACCACAACACACATCAGAGCCATCCACTGATTATACGTACAAGAGATGGATGAATGGAGAAGGGAAGGGAGAAGGTGGAAGGGAGGATGATAGGAAGGATAGAGGAGGGATAATTGACCAGGGGGAGAAAAGAGGAGGAGGATGGAGGAGGAGGGCAATCTACTGTATCAAAGGGTAGTATAGCATTAATGCACCGATGTGCGCTGAGAGTCAGGAAGCAAGTTCAGGGAGTGAGTGTTTTAATAAATATACCCAACATAATACAAAAGAAGACACACGAACAGCGCACAGCAATAAAACTGAAACAGAAACAATGACGCCTAGGGATGGGATCAAAGGGAGTGACATACAGGGAAAGTAATCAGGGAAGTGATGGGAGTCCAGGTGAGTCTGACGACACGCAGGTGCACGGAACGATGCTGACAGGTGTGCGCCATAATGAGCAGCCTGGAGACCTAGAGGCCGGAGAGGGAGCACACGTGACAATTAACCCTTTAGACGTCAATAGAATTACATTTCAAACAAACAGACGGAGCTCAAAAACAAAAACAATGACAATTACAAGTTAACTTAGTTCTAAAGAGCACAACCTCTTCTTTAATATGACACCACATTCATGTCAATATCACTCATTTAGTATTCCATTGTGTGAAGACACACTATCAAAACACGATTAACACTCTAAAAAAATTGAGTATTTCAATTGTAGTAAATTTGACTAAATTACTCAATGTACCAATTGCAATATAATAATACAAATGTGACCAGAGGACAATATTCAGAAAGTATTACAAAACCCCAAAAAAGTAGTCTGTTTGATTGACAATGATTCTTACTTCTGTAACTGTAACGATTCTCGTTGGTGGAAGGAGAAGAGGACCAAGGTGCAGCGTGGTAAGTTTGTCATATTATTTAATAAAATACGCAACACTTGACAAAACAACAAACACGACAAACGAACAGTCCTGACAGGTGAAACAAACACTAAACAGGAAACAACCACCCACAAACACAGGTGGGAACAGGCTACCTAAGTATGATTCTCAATCAGAGACAACGATAGACAGCTGCCTCTGATTGAGAACCATACCAGGCCAAACACATAGAAATACAAAACAAGGACAACATAGAACACCAGACATAGAATACCCACCCACATCACACCCTGACCAAACTAAAAATAGAAACATACAAAGCAATCTACGGTCAGGGCGTGACACTAACAATTTAGAAATTCAAACAAATATTCATAGAGTCTCTCAATAAGATTTAGTACTCAACCAAAATATAGAAATAGTAGCCTACTTTGACAACAATTCAGTAAATGGAACACGTTTTAGATAGACAAAGAGAGAAGATACAAAACACACCTACTGTTCAGAGACGATAAATAAAAAATAAAAAATCCCTATAAGATTTGTATGACAAATTCATGTCACACTGTCACTTGGGTGTTTGCATTTAGCCTACAGCATGCCATGAAACTTTTTGAAGCACGGCTCCATCCTACAAAATGGCACACAATTTAAAATAGTACTTTGACCAACAAGTATTTTTCGATTGAGAGAGATTCAGAGAAAAAATCCAAACGCACCCACACAAAATAGGCTATTATTAGATTGACAAAGATTCTTACTTCTGTAACAATATAAAAATGCAAACCACTATTCAGAGACTATTTAAAAATGTAGATAACCTCTCTCAATAAGATTTAGTAAAGACTAGGCCTGTGACACAAAATGTAGAAATTGTAGCCCACTTCAGTGAATGCAGACAGAAACAGAGAGAAGATACAAAACAGCATTTTAAAAAAGTACACCAAGATTTGTTGGACAAATTCATATTTCACACTATCGCTTTAGTGTTTGCATTTAACCTACAACATATCATGGAACTTCTGGAAGCGCAGCCCCCTGCAAAGTGGCACAGAAAACGCAGAGCACCCAAAGGTGGTTTCTACACTCCCACTCGTTGCCGTGCGTCCACTCTTTGCCGTGCACACCACACACCCTCTCTTGTGCCCTTCAAACTTCACCAGGGAGTGGCCTGCTTTAAAATGATGAGTAAACTCGGTCCACACCCCCTGGTTCCACACTCTTGACTCCTCTTTCTGCCACGGTAGCTATATCACAAAGTGAATGCATAAGCTGCATTTGGAATTCCTTCAGGGAACAGTGCCTGCGGTTTCTGGGAAGGGGCCTTTGCATGGTCCCCCAAACTGGTCTACTGACGCCGAGCTCAGGGTACCATACATAAGTAGCAATGTGCCACGCAACTGCTTTGAGCAGCTACGTTATGGAGGTACATGCACTTTCACCAAATTCTACAAATGGGACAAACAAATTGCACAAAATAAGCTGTGTGGTACAAGGGTGAATGGTGAGACTTGGGGCAGATGCACTCCATGGAAACATAGATTCCCCTCACTGGTGCGCTATTCCTCTTCCTCGTCCTCCTCCTCTCCCTCACCATGGCCCTCTTCCTCTCCATATTCCTCTCCCGCCACGCTCCACACTCTCCTCTTCACTCTCTTCTTCCTCTCTCCACTCTCCTCTCGCTCCACTCCTCCCTCCTGTTCCTTCTCGCTCCACATATCTATCCCTCCAATCATCTCTAACTCCTCTTGCTCCCTGCCTTCTGCTGCTAAGCCCTGTTACTCCAGAGATGTTAGATCAGGTTCGTTCGGGCTCTGGCTGGGCCACTCAAGAACATTCAGAGATTTGTCCCGAAGTAACTCCTGCACTGTCTTGGCTGTGTGCTTAGGGTCGCTGTCCTGTTGGAAGGTGAACCTTTGCCCCAGTCCTGTTGGAAGGTGAACCTTCGCCCCAGCCCCACCTCCCTGACCAAGGTCCTTCTCCTCCGATTGCTCAGTTTGGCCGGGCAGCCAACTCTAGGAGGAGTCTTGGTGGTTCCAAACTTCTTCCATTTAAGAATGATGGAGGCTACTGTGTTCTTGGGACCTTCAATACTGCCGACATTTTTTGGTACCCTTCCCCAAATCTGTGCCTTGACACAATCCTGTCTCGGAGCTCTACGGACAATTCCTTCGACCTCATGGCTTGGTTTTGCTCTGACATGCACTGTCAACTGTGGGACGTTATATAGACAGGTGTGTGCCTTTCCAAATCATGTCCAATCAGTTGAGATTACCCCAGGTGGATTCCAATCAAGTTGTAGAAACATCTCAAGGATGATCAATGGAAACAGGACGCACCTGAGCCTCAATTTCGAGTCTCATCGCAAAGGGTCTGAATACTTATGCAAATAATGTATTTCTGTTTTCACAGTGTCAAAACCCACATTTATTTTCCCTGCCAAGATGTTTCCTTTCATTTGAACGTTTGTTTCTTAAGTCCTTTGTTGTTGTTGTTGTAATGAATTTGTTACAGTCATGTTGTCTTCATATTTTAAATAACTTGCATGAAATACACTTTAGGACACTGTCATGAAGAATTATGACCGTCCTGTGTACTTGGACTAAGAAAATACACTTTATGATGCTGTCAAAAAGCATTATGACGGATAGGCCTATCACGTACATGCCCTTATGTCAGTCATCAGTCAAAAAGAGGGTGTCTTTGTCCTACTCCTGAAATCTGCTCCTGCATTCATCCCAGTCATCAGCAACAGAGCGTTTGGGTAGGTGCATGTCTGACATCAATTTGTGCGCAATTATTATACGATCAATTTCAGAAAATGTTATATAACAGAAACATACTGTTGACAAGTAGGCTATGTTGTAATGGAATGTTTTGCCTTGTGTGGTAGGTTTTGTGGGTTTGGACACTCTTATGTAGGTGTCATAACCAGCCATAAATAACGCAATACATGTCACAACAGGTGTAAATATATGTGTCATGACAGCATTATGACCATATTATGACAGGTTATGACAAGTTATGTCAGCTGTTATGACACATTATGAAATGGTTATGACCATGTCGTAACGTTTTATCACACTGTGTGTCAAGTAAAGCGTTGCCCAAATATATATATATAGAATATATAGTCTATAACCACCCAACAATAGATAGTCTATCTGCAGGTCAAACACGTACACAGAGTTCTGTTCCATCTGGCTCCAGAGGAGCATCCTGTATTTCTAGTTCAAAAACAGTAACAGCTTCTGATGACCAGAACACAACACATAGGGATAGCTTCAATGTTCTAGAGGGAATGGGTTTTGTGACGACCCTATAAGGTTTCCATCCCCCCTGAATATCTACTGTTCTGTGGTCAGATGAAACTAGCATCCCTGGTGTGTGTGTGTGTGTGTGTGTGTGTGTGTGTGTGTGTGTGTGTGTGTGTGTGTGTGTGTGTGTGTGTGTGTGTGTGTGTGTGTGCCTATTTATGAGTAAATGGGAGGAGGGGCTAGCTAAATCTTTCTCTCAGTAATTGGATGAAATCAGATAACTGTAGTGGAAAGAGAGGCAGCAAGCTGACACCGGTTTGTGCTGTCAATTCTACAGCTCTCCTGTCTGCATGAGCAGTGTTTCCTGTGATGGAATAGCGCTCTTCACCTGACAAACCACAACGTGGCAGATGGTGCGTCCCAAATGGCACCCTATTATATTGCATTACTTTTGGCCAACGAACTATCATGGTCCTAACATACCAAGACAGTCGTGAAGAGGGCACGACAAAACCTTTTTTCCCTCAGGAGACTGAAAAGATTTGGCATGGGCCCTCAGATCCTCAAAAGGTTTTACAGCTGCACCATCGAGAGCATCCTGACCAGTTGCATCACCGCCTGGTATGGCAACTGCTCGGCATCTGACTGTAAGGAATTACAGAGGGTAGTGGGAGCAGTCAGTACATCACTGGGGCCAAGTTTCCTGCCATCCAGGACCTATATAATATGCAGTGTCAGAGGAAGGCCCTAGAAATTGTCAATGACTCAAGTCACCCAAATTCTAGACTGTTTTCTCTGCTAACACACGGCAAGCGGTACCGGAGCGCCAAGTCTAGGACCAAAAGGCTCCTCAACAGCTTCTACCCCCAAGCCTTTAGACTGCTGAACAATTTTTATAAACCACCACCGTACAATTTACATTGACCCCCCCCCCCCCCCGTACACTGCTGCTACCCACTGTTTGCTTGTTACCTATGCATAGTCACTTCACCCCCACCTACATGTACAGATTACCTCAACTAGCCTGTACCCCTGCAAACTGACTCGGTACCGGTGCCCCCTGTATATAGCCTCGTTATTGTTATTCTTAATCGTGTTACTTTTTATTATTACTTTTTATTTTAGCCGACTTGGTAAATATTTTCTTCTTCTTGAACTGCACTGTTGGTTAAGGGCTTGTAAGTAAGCATTTCACAGTAAAGTCTACACTTGTTGTATTCGGCGCATGTGGCAAATAAAGTTTGATTTGATCACAAACATCCAGAGGGTCACATCACAGGAAAGCTATCACTGAGAGGACTCTGACTCTCATACTTCAAACAAGCATGAACACTCCCTGTCTCTCTCTCTCTCAATTCAACTCAAAGGACTTTATTGGCATGGGAAACATATGTTCACATTGCCCAAAGCAAGTGAAATAGATCATAAACAAAAGCGAAATAAACAATCAAAAATGAACAGTAAACATTACACTCACAAAAGTTTCAAAGAGAGTTTATCTCTCTCCCGCTCAGTCTGTGTAGCTACTTGTGTTTCCTTTTTTGTTTTCCCGGTGTAAAGGTACAAGACGCTCCAGTTCCCTCAACAACTCTCCTCATCCTCACCATGTCTCCTTGTCGCTCTCCTCTTCTCCCTTTTCTACACCACATGCTGTTTAGTCAGGTGTAAAGATGCAAGTTATTAGTTGCAATTCCCCAGACATAGATCTCTGTTCCTATCTAATTTCACCCTTATTGCCCCACTCCCTAGTGTGTGCTCTCTCTCTCTCTCTCTCTCTCTCTGAGGATGCAGCATACTCTGATTTACTCAACAGCTCTCCACCTGCATTCCCCCATCCCTTCATCCATCTATCCTACCATATATCTCTCCATCCCTACATCCACCCATCCCTACCTCCCTCTCTCTGAGACATGTCCACATCAGTACCTCTCTGGAGGGTAACGAGCCTTGACATTTCCCATGAGCGTCTGGGGCTGCCATGGGGCTCAGCTTGACGGAGCTGCACACGTCACAGGGGGAGGCCCCGGGAGAGACCAATCTTCTATGGAACAATTCACCTCTGCCATGAGGACGGTTGGCCTGTGTGAGCACGCGTGACACAGACAGAGCCTGTTTTAAAAGACAGGTATATTTGACACATTATTTGGGACATTGCATCTTGGCTGCCACGAACATGACCATGGCAGCTGAACATTTTCACACGCAAGTGTAACGGACGTGACGCTGCCTGCTTAGCGAGTACCACTTCCTCCCGATTCGGCTCACACTGAGGCTCGAATTTAGGGACCTCTGCCTTGCTAGCACGTGACCACCCTCCCATAGCGTCTTACCAGTCTCGCCACGCGGAAACCTAGCTGTTCGGCGGCGCAAGTGGGGACAATTCAGGCCGAGGAGTGAGTTTCACACATCCCCATCTGCTACACACACACACACAATCCCTGCCAAAGAGACACACACAGCCCCCCTCTGTGTCCCTCTGGGCCATGTGGTGCACCTGTGTCTGTGGCCTCTTTCCCGCCTCGCTGGCTCCCTGGCTGCACCAGTGAAGAACAGAGCTGTGCTGTCCCTTCCAGGAACACTGTGCTACAGCCAGAACCTAGGGCCCTCCAGGAGAATAGCAGGTCAAGGGGGAACAGTGTGGGCACAATCTGTCACTCACTAACACTGCTCCACTCATGGAGGCTCTCGCCCAGCCCAGACCACTGAGATTGGAGGACAGGAGCCATGGAGGGGATAGATGGTCTGGCACTCTGGACAGGGATACAGGGATACTGATATGGAAGACTGGCTGTTTTGGGGGGATGACTGATAACCTGCTGTGTTGGTACCTACTGCTAAGCATCTGTATTCAGAGCAGACCTACAACGGAACAAGTCTCTCCCAGTATGAGCCCTCAGACCGTGACAGTATGACTTCCCCCGATACGATCATCACACACCAAGAGCTGTTCTGTAAACCTTTCATGTCAACTTCTTTCCTTTGAAGAAAACATTTCCTGACAAAATCCTCACAGAATGGCATTAAAATGTAAAGCCTGTAATACACTATATATACCAAAGTATGTGGTCACCCCTTCAAATTAGTGAATTCGGCTATTTCAGTCATACCGTTGTTGACAGGTGTATAAAATCGAGCACACAGCCATGTAATCTCCATAGACAAACATTAGCAGTAGAATGGCCCTACTGAAGAGCTTAGTGACTTTCAACGTGGCACCGTCATAGGATGCCACCTTTCCAACAAGTCAGTTCGTCAAATTTCTGCCCTGCTAGAGCTGCCCCGGTCAACTGTAAGTGCAGTTATTGTGAAGTGGAAACGTCTAGGAGCAACAACGGCTCAGCAGCAAAGTGGTAGGCCACACAAGCTCACAGAACGGGACCTTCGAATGCTGAAACGCATAGCGCGTAACAATTGTCTGTCCTCGGTTGCAACACCCACTACCGAGTTCCAAACTGCCTCTGGAAGCAACGTCAGCACAGGAACTGTTCGTCGGGAGCTTCATGAAATGGGTTTCCATGGCCGAGCAGCCGCACACGGCTGGAGTGGTATTAAGCTTGCCTCCATTGGACTCTGTAGCAGTGGAAATGTGTTCTCTGGAGTAATGAACCAGGCTTCACCATCTGGCAGTCCGACAGACAAATCTGAGTTTGGCGGATGCCAAGAGAACGCTACCTGCCCGAATGAATAGTACCAACTGTAAGTTTGGTGGAGGAGGAATAATGGTCTGGGTGTACCGGCTGTCTAATGCCTCCTCCTCGGATGAGGAGAAGGAGTAAGGGTCGGACCAAAATGCAGCGTTGTATGTAGACATAATGAATTTAATAATTGAAACACGAAACACGAAGAACACTTGAATTGATTACAAAATAACAAACGACGTAGACTGACCTGAACAAGAACTTACAGAAACACGAAGAACGCATGAAACAGAAACAAACTACCTAAACGAACGAACAAACGAACGAACGAACGAACGAACGAAACAGTCCCGACTGGTGCAAACAGACACAGACACAGGAACAATCACCCACAAACAAACAGTGAGAACAGCCTACCTTAATATGGTTCTCAATCAGAGGAAACGTCAAACACCTGCCTCTAATTGAAAACCATATCAGGCATCACATTTAACCCAACATAGAAACACATAATATAGAATGCCCACCCCAACTCACGCCCTGACCAACTAAACACATACAAAAACAAGGAAAACAGGTCAGGAACGTGACACTGGGGCTGTTTTCCATGGTTTGGGATAGGCCCCTTAGTTCCAGTGAAGGGAAATCTTAACGCTACAGCATACAATGACATTCTAGACGATTCTGTGCTTTCAACTTCGTGGCAGCAGTTTGGGGAAGGCCCTTTCCTGTTTCAACATGACAATGCCCCTGTTCACAAGCGAGGTCCATACAGAAATGGTTTGTCGAGATCGGTGTAGAAGAACTTGACTGGTCTGCACAGAGCCCTGACCTCAACCCCATCGAACACCTTTCGGACCGACTGCGAGCCAGGCCTAATCGCCCATCATCAGTGCCCGACCTCACTAATGCTGTTGTGGCTGAATGGAAGCAAGTCCTCGCAGCAATGTTCCAACATCTAGTGGAAAGCCTTCCCAGAAGAGTGGATAGCAGCACAGGGGGGAGCACTTCGATATTAATGCCCATATTTTTGGAATGAGATGTTTCACGAGCAGGTGTCCACATGCTTTTTGTCATGTAGTGTATGTTATCGCTATTGTTTCGACTCGTTATTGTTATTCTATTGTGTTACTATTTCCTAACAAAAAAAAGGATAACTTTTTGGGGAAAGGGCTCGCAAGCAGTTCACGGTAAATTCAAAACCTGTTGCATTCGGCGCATGTGACAAATAAAATGTTATTTGATGTAATATGTAATACGCCAGAGGAAGCCTGGGAGGTATACAGTACAGGGTCTTTTAT
Organism: Salvelinus fontinalis; assembly: GCF_029448725.1. Lineage (NCBI taxonomy): Eukaryota > Metazoa > Chordata > Actinopteri > Salmoniformes > Salmonidae > Salvelinus > Salvelinus fontinalis. The sequence goes on from NC_074698.1 coordinate 6,648,802, forward strand.
ATCCTATTAGTTTACTGTCTCGGTCATTACTATAGAGAACATGAGTCATCTTGAATTACTTTAAGTGTTACCTGATGCATTAGTGTGTGCAGGGCCATTTTATGGCAAGAGCATGGTTTCAGTCTGCATCGATTTAAAAAAGAAATCATTGTGGAGCTATGAAATGGATCATCATAATGAAATAACCATACCGTCGGAAAGCTCCCCGCCCAGAGCCCCGAGATTGGGTGAGTGTGTGTTGGGAGTGTATTGTTTGAACACTGAAACCCCATTTACACCTATTAAAACCCCCTAGAAACCCACACTGCAGGAAACAGCACGTCTCACATGTCGTGTTGAGTTAATTATTTCTTTGTTTAGGGGGGAAGTGAGTAAGAAGAGAGGTCCCACTGGCCACAGATGTCAGTTCAACGTCTGGTTTTGATTTACATTTGGTTGTGTTGTCAACTGACGTGAATTTAAAGAAAAAATAAGAAAACGGTTAAAAGATAGGTGGAAAAAAATTGCTAAATTCCCTTGTGTCGCTGACTTTTCAAGTCGAATCAGTTTTTCACGTCGATTCAAGGACATCACATTTCATGTTTTAGTTGAAACTTAATTGAAACCACATTGATTCAAACAAATTTGACCCAGTAGGGTCTTTGTCTTGGCATGACTCCAGTTCCTACGGTGTGGTGTTGTAAGTCGACATGTGCGCAGGGCCGAGGGAGGCGACGCGGCCTGCGTGTGGGTTGTGTAATTGACATGGAAGAGCGTGTACATGCAGACCACATCAGGAGGGTTGAAACGGCGTGGAGGTAAACGTCTGGATTACCACTCTGCTATGCTCCGCTCTCAGGATAGTACCCCGGGATTGTACCACGCCGTGTAGCCTCCCCCGTCTGTCACTAGCAGTTACCCTCACTCTCTCTTTCGAAAACAAACCCTCTGAATAAAAAACACAACTGACAAACAAGCGGAGTGTGAACATTTTTTTTTGGCTTTAGACATTGAACTAACGTCGGACCTTACATACTCTGTCCTTCGAAGGATGAGGAGTGAATTCTTACTCACAATAAGCAAAGAGCCCAACGCCGGCACGCAAAGTTCTGCCGCCAATAAGACCAGGGGCAAGAAAACAGACCAAGACATGAGTCAGAGCACTCAGAGAAAGCCAGTGAAAAACAGGCCATCCAAATCGAGGACGGATACAGGAGGAAAATACATCCAATGTCTAATGTTTTTCAAATAAATTGTCATGAATCTTACATAAATTGTAATTTCACCATACATCCAAACAGAAACATTGGCATTTGTTAGAATCCGAAATCCCCTTTATTCGCAAAACACATTTACGTGTTCAGGACTTTGACTCTGTGAAATGGTTCTGAGACAATGAACAGAATCTACAGAGAAACAATAACTGGGTATGTGGTCCGAATTTACACAATCCACATACAGTGTACACTATGAACACTGAGGCTAGAAACAACAGACTACACTATAAACACTGTACGATACAGTACAACGTATGCGTGTAAAGATATTTGAATATAAAACGGATTCACAGAATGGTGTTCAATGGGGGAAATATATACGTCAGTTTGTGGCAGAGCACAGAAGGTAGTGCAAATAGCAATGTGCAGTTCTGGGATAAAGGTGCAGTCTGTGGATGAATAATGTTGTGCAACACAGAACAGTCTATAATGTGTGACAACATGTGCAACCCATACATCAAAACGTTCTAGAACACACAGTGCTACCGCTCCCCTCCATCTGCTCTGTGTCTGTCCGTCTGTAGTGCTGCCACTGCAGAGGAGATGTGGTGCGCGAGAGTGGCGTTTAATTAGCATGCTTGAGCAGGCAGCGCACACACAGACGCACACGCACACGCACACACACACACACAGTAGGCAGCAGAGACAGCAAACAGCTGGATGGATGTCTGGCTACAATACACTTCATCTCAGATCTGCACTACACACCTCCCATGTCTATACCTTTGTTATTGTGCCTCAAACCGCAAGCTTAGCCTCTCTTGTTTGTGCACGGACACACACAAACATAAACAGATATACGCCAACATATGCAAACCTGGCATGCTCAGTCGCAAAACTGATTCGAAATCTCACTCAAGCTAACTTTGAAATGTTCACTTACTTGTTCTCTCCCTCACTCGCTCCGTCACTCCATTTCCTCACTCCACTATCTTTCTAAAATATTCTTTGTTAATGATCTCTTTTGGCGAAGAGTCTTTGCTCATTAATTAGTGTGACACTGCAGGAGAGTAATTCTGCTAATTTAGCTGTTCTGGCCCAGGGACCCCTGTCCTTCAGTGTGGTAATTAAGCTGGTATTTTTCGTGACTATGGCCTCCGGCATCACCACCTTAAGTCACCTCCAGAAACAACTTGACAGCCCCCCCCCCCACCCCCCCACCCCACCCCCCCACCCCCACCCCCACCCCGCATGCCCAGGGTCAGGGCTGCTCAGTGGAGAACACATCAAAGCTCTGCTCTGTACAACCGAAGGCTAGCATCATTAAATGTGTGCTGTGGATCAATAGAGTAAAGTGATCGGAAAGCTCACTGGGATGTAGCCGCAATCGTCTATCTCTCTTATCCCGGTTTGGTTTAGGGCTAAACTGGAGCTATTTTTTTTAGATGATTTGGTAAACATTGAGTGTAGCACCCTCTATCATAATATAGAGTCTTGTGATCTCAAAGTTGTGTCACCTAACAGAGTAAACACACTGAAGAGGGCACAGTGATGCCGAAACGTTGGTGTTTTACCCAATAAATTGCTGGGAGTTATTTTTATAGCTTACAAAACAACGAAAACACATACAGCACAGTGCAGTCTGAAGCTATTCAGATCCCTTGAATTTTTCCACATTTTCTTATGTTACAGCCTTATTCTCAAATGGATTTAATAAATGGTTTCCCTCATCAATCAACACACAATACCCAAAAATGAAAAAGCAAAAACAGGTTTATTTTTTGTTTATTTTTTAAACCGAAATACCTTATTTACATAATTATTCAGACCCTTGGCTATGAGCTTTGAAATTGAGGCTCAGGTGCATCCTGTTCCCAAGTATTATCCTTGAGATGTTTCTACAACTTGATTGGAGTCCACCTGTGGTAAATTCAATGGATTGGACATGATTTGGAAAGGCACACACCTGTCTATATAACGTCCCACAGTTGACAGTGCATGTCAGAGCAAAAACCAAGCCATGATGTCGAAGGAATTGTCCGTAGAGCTCCGAGACCGGATTGTTATTCGGAGAAACTCCCCAAATACAGATGTGCCAAGCTTGTAGTGTCATACCCAAGAAGACTCGAGGCTGTAAGCGCTGCCAAAGGTGCTTCAACAAAGTACTGAGTAAAGGGTCTGAATAGTTATGTAAATGTAATATTTGCATAGTTAAAAAAAAATACATTAGCAAACATTAAAAATAAATTATGTCTGTCATTATGGGGTATTGTGTGTAGATTGAAGAGGTAAAAAACGAATTTATACATTTGAGAATAAGGCTGTGACGAAACAACATGTTGAAAAAATCAAGGGGTCTGAATACTTTCCAAATGCTTGGTATGTTCATTCAACACAGGTACAGCTAATGCTTTTGTTGTCCGCAGGATTCAAACTTGAGAGGGGCAGACACCAATGGATTTATATGCCATTTAGTCAGAGCAACTTACAACCATGCGGGCATACTTATGGGTTGCCCCGGGAACACATGTCACAACAGCAACCCTAACAAAAGCATTGACTGGTTTTGCCTGTAGTAAGTGCTTTTTATTAGGGTAGCTGTTAATGGCCTTTCTACTACAAGCATTCTGTGGAGCTTATCTAAACATAGTTTATCTCCTTGCTTCACATTAAAGTTACCTTAAATGGAAGCATATATTTTATGCTGGAAGAATAAGTGCTTCTCTTTAGGGTAGCCATATCTGTGTTTTGCCACTAGACTCTGCTCTTGAGTATCAAGAAAGACAACATAAACTGCTTTCATATGTTATGTTCTTTGTTTCTACGTAATCACACACAACTTTTTCACATCAACAATCTGCTGACAATGTGGAAGACGACTCATCAAGCTCAAGCACCTCAGTCGTAAGCTGCCTACTCACATTAGCATGAAGACCAATACTTATTTCACAATAGGTGTGGAAGGGGCTTGGCCGTGAATGGCACAGCTATCAGTTGGTGTAATCTAGTATTTAAAATGAGCACGTCCCAGGTTAGAAAATCACTTTAGTCAGACTCCTTGGAGGACTACCACCTAAATGACTGGGCTCCAGTAAAGATGGGCATCATGGAGTAAGCAGCAAGTCGTCTTTACCAGAGCTCTACGACTGTGGCCATTTCTCTACCAAACCAGTAAGTAGTCTTTACCAGAGATCTCCAACTCTGGCCTTTTCCCTACCAAACCTGTCACAATTGGTACCCTAACACTAGCATTGACTTGTCTATATAATGCAGTAAGTGCTACTTGTTGGGGTAGTTTGACGTGACTTATGCAACATAAAATCACCTGATAGTCAGTATTATCCTCTTGTTGCCAATAGAAAGATTCATTCAAAGAGAAGCATTATTTGAGCCCATAGCTCATAATGGCTTCTCTTTGGGGTGGTCTTAACTGTGTTACTTATAGGTCATTTCCATAGCTCTCTGCTTTCCAGAACATGCTGAATTCTACTTCAACTTGAGCACCTTTCTTTTCTCAATCCACAGAAAGTGCTATTAAGTTTGGGTCTGATTTTGCATTGAATTACAGCAACTACTTTTTAATGAGTCTCTACATCTACCTACACGTCACAACAGCAACCCTAACAAAAGCATTGACTGGTTTTGTCTGCAGTAAGTGCTTTTTATTGGGGTATCTGTTAATGGCCATTCGACAACAAGCATTTTGTGGTGTTTTTCTGAACATGGTTTTCTCCCAGTTTCACATTAAAGTTACCTTAAATGGAAGCATTCATTTATTTGCTGGAAGAATAAGTGCTTCTCTTTAGGGTAGCCATATCTGTGTTTTGCCACTAGGCTCTGCTCTTGAGTACCAAGAAAGACTACATAAACTGCTTTTATGTGCTGTTGCTTTCTAATCACGCACTCTTTTTTCATACAGAATGAATAAATTCTCTATTGAATTACAGCAACTAAATTTTATTGAGTCTCTACATGTCACAACAGCAACCCTAACAAAAGCTGTCAGCGTCGTGTGTATAGGTGGCAGGGAAGTCAGACGCAGGAGAGTAAATGAAGTGTAGATGGAGACTTTTAATAAATCACCATGACATGCTCTACACACGAGAATTATATATACATTACATAACAATGGGTACGAGGACCCGTCGCGCACCTATACACCAAACAAACAACACTTGACATAACAACAATCTCTGACAAACACATGAAGGGAAACAGAGGGTTAAATACACAACAGGTAATGAATGGGATTGACAACAGGTGTGTGGGAAGACAAGACAAAACCAATGGAAAATGAAAAATGGATCGATGATGGCTAGAAGGCCGGTGAAGTCGACCGCCGAACACCGCCCGGACAAGGAGAGGCAACGACTTCGGTAGAAGTCGTGACATTATCCCCCCCCTGACGCGCGGCTCCAGCAGCGCGTCGACACCGACCTCGGGGACGACCCGGAGGGCGAGGTGCAGGGCGATCCGGATGGAGGCGGTGGAATTCTTTTAACATAGAAGGATCTAAAACGTCCTCCACCGGAACCCAGCATCTCTCCTCTGGCCCGTACCCCTCCCAGTCCACGAGGTACTGAAGGCCCCTCGCCCGACGTCTCGAATCCAAAATGGATCGAACAGAGTACGCCGGGACCCCCTCGATGTCTAGAGGAGGCGGAGGAACTTCACGCACTTCAGCCTCCTGGAGCGGGCCAGCCACCACCGGCCTGAGGAGAGACACATGGAACGAGGGGTTAATACGGTAATTAATGGGCAGTTGTAATCTATAACATACCTCGTTCACTCTCCTCAGGACTTTAAACGGCCCCACAAACCGCGGACACAGCTTCCGGCAGAGCAGGCGGAGGGGCAGGTTTCGGGTCGAGAGCCAGACCCTGTCCCCTGGTACGAACACCGGGGCCTCACTGCGGCGACGGTCTGCGCCAATTTTCTGGCGCCTTATGGCACGCTGAAGGTGGACGTGGGCTGCCTCCCAAGTTTCCTCAGCGTGCCGAAACCAATTGTCCACCGCAGGAGCTTCGGTCTGACTCTGATGCCAAGGAGCCAGAACCGGCTGATACCCTAATACACATTGAAAAGGGGTAAGGTTAGTGGAGGAGTGACGTAGCGAGTTCTGGGCCAACTCTGCCCAGGGCACGAACTTCGCCCACTCCCCCGGCCGGTCCTGGCAATAGGACCGCAGAAACCTGCCCACATCCTGGTTAACTCTCTCCACCTGCCCATTACTCTCGGGGTGAAAACCTGAGGTAAGACTAACCGAGATCCCCAGACGTTCCATGAACGCCTTCCAGACCCTTGACGTGAACTGGGGACCCCGATCAGACACTATATCCTCAGGCACCCCATAATGCCGGAAAACATGTGTAAACAGAGCCTCCGCAGTTTGTAAGGCCGTAGGGAGACCGGGCAAAGGGAGAAGACGACAGGACTTAGAGAACCGATCCACAACGACCAGGATCGTGGTGTAACCCTGTGAAGGTGGAAGATCAGTCAAAAAATCCACTGACAGGTGCGACCACGGCCGTTGAGGAACGGGTAAAGGTAAAAGCTTACCTCTAGGCAGGTGTCTAGGAGCCTTGCACTGGGCGCACACCGAACAGGAGGAAACATAAATCCTCACGTCCTTAGCTAAAGTGGGCCACCAGTACCTCCCATCAAGACAGCGCATCGTCCGACCTATCCCAGGATGACCAGAGGAGGGTGATGTGTGAGCCCAATAAATCAATCGGTCGCGGACAGCAGACGGAACGTACAGACGACCAGCTGGACACTCAGGAGGAGAGGGCTCTGCACGTGACGCCCGCTCAATGTCCGCGTCCAGCTCCCACACTACTGGCGCCACCAAACACGACTCTGGGAGTATAGGAGTGGGATCCATGGGTCGCTCCTCTGTGTCATACAGCCGAGACAATGCGTCTGCCTTGACGTTCTGGGAGCCTGGTCTGTAAGTAAGCGTAAACACAAAACGAGTGAAAAACATGGCCCACCTTGCCTGGCGAGGATTTAGTCTCTTCGCCTGCCGGATGTACTCCAGATTGCGGTGGTCAGTCCAGATGAGAAAAGGGTGATTAGCCCCCTCAAGCCAATGCCTCCACACCTTCAAGGCTTTTACGACAGCTAACAGCTCTCGGTCCCCCACATCATAGTTACGCTCCGCCGGGCTGAGCCTCTTCGAAAAGAAAGCACAGGGGCGAAGCTTTGGTGGCACACCCGAACGCTGAGAGAGCACTGCTCCTATCCCAGCTTCGGATGCGTCCACCTCTACTATGAATGGCAAAGAGGGATCCGGATGAGCCAACACAGGCGCCGAGGTAAACAGACCCTTCAGTTTTCCAAAAGCCCTATTCGCCTCAGCCGACCACTGCAAGCGCACCGGTCCCCCCTTTAGCAGTGAGGTAATGGGAGCTGCAACCTGACCAAAACCCCGGATAAATCTCCGGTAGTAATTGGCAAACCCTAAAAAACGCTGCACCTCCTTTACCGTGGTTGGAGTCGGCCAATTACTCACGGCTGTAATGCGGTCGCTCTCCATTTCCACTCCTGAAGTGGAAATCTGATGCCCTAGGAAGGAGATGGATTGTTGAAAGAACAAGCATTTCTCAGCCTTGACATATAGATCATGCTCCAACAGGCGACCAAGCACCCTGCGCACCAAGGACACATGCTCGGCGCGTGTAGCAGAGTATATCAAAATATCATCGATATACACCACTACACCCTGCCCGTTCAGGTCCCTGAAGATCTCATCTACAAATGATTGGAAGACTGATGGAGCATTCATCAACCCATATGGCATGACCAGGTACTCATAATGACCTGAGGTGGTGCTAAATGCCGTCTTCCACTCATCACCCCTCCTAATACGCACCAGATTGTACGCACTCCTGAGATCCAATTTTGTGAAGAAGCGGGCCCCGCGCATTGACTCCATTACTGTATTAATCAAAGGTAGCGGGTAACTATATTTTACAGTAATTTTATTAAGGTCTCGATAATCAATGCACGGGCGTAAACCGCCATCCTTCTTCTTCACAAAAAAAAAACTCGAAGAGGCGGGTGAAATGGATTGCTGAATGAACCCCTGACGCAGGGATTCAGAGATATAATTATCCATAGCCACTGTCTCCGCTTGCGACAGAGGATACACGTGACTCCTGGGATATGCAGCGTCTACCAGGAGATCTATCGCACAATCCCCCTGTCGATGGGGTGGTAATTGAGTCGCCTTCTTTTTACAGAAGGCGAGTGCCAAATCGGCATATTCTGGAGGAATGCGCACGGTGGAAACCTGGTCTGGACTTTCCACCGTAGTAGCACCAATGGAAACCCCTACACACCTACCTGAGCACTCTCGCGACCACCCCGTGAGAGCCCTCTGTGGCCAAGAAACAGTGGGGTTATGAGTAGTTAACCAGGGTAGGCCTAACACCACAGAATACGCAGGGGAATCAATAAGGAAAAGACTAATCTTCTCCTTGTGACCCTCCTGCGTTATCATAGACAAAGGTGCGGTGACCTCCCTGATAAACCCTGACCCTATTGGTCGACTATCTAAGGCATGAATAGGGAAAGGCATATCCACAGAAACAATAGGAATCCCTAAACTATAAGCTAAGTTTTTATTAATGAAATTCCCAGCCGCGCCTGAATCTACTAGCGCCTTATACTGGGAATGCAGGGAAAAATCCGGAAAAGTGACAGAGACAAACATAAGTGCAGCAGAGGGCTCTGGATGAGTATGGTGCCTACTCACCTGGGGTGATGCCAGAGTGCCCTGCCTGCCTTCTCTATTCCCAGAGGAACCGACCCGGCACCGATCAGCAGTGTGATCTCTGCGATCATAGATGGTGCTCGAGCGGGTACCCCCTCCGGTCTCCCTGCGCACCATCCCTCCCAATTCCATAGGTTCGGGAGAGAGAGTGCGGGAGGATGGAACAACCAGACCCCGATCTAGACGTCCCCGAGTAGCCAGTATGTTGTCCAGCCTGATGGACATTTCCACCAGCTGGTCGAAGTTGAGGGTGGTGTCTCTACAGGCCAGCTCCCGACGGACGTCCTCGCGTAGACTACAACGGTAGTGGTCGATCAGGGCCCTGTCGCTCCATCCAGCGCCGGCAGCCAAAGTCCTAAACTCCAAAGCGAACTCCTGAGCACTCCTCGTCCCCTGCCTCAGATGATAGCGGAGCTCACCTGCTGCTCTGCCTTCGGAAGGGTGGTCGAATACCTTCCGGAAATGGCAGATGAGCTCCTCAAAATGGTCCAACGCCTTATCCTCTCCACACACAGCGTTGGCCCACTCCAGGGCTTTCCCGGTAAGGCATGAGACGAGGGCGGAGCTTTTCTCACGGTCTGATGGTGCTGGAGAGACCGTGGCCAGATACAAGTTCAGTTTTAGGAGAAAACCCTGGCAGCTGGCAGTATCTCCATTGTATCCCGTGGGTAGGGATAACTGGATCCTGTTCTGTTCCGGAGGAGAAAAAGCGTTCAAAGGAATTCCAGGTGATGGTGGAGGTGCTGGAAAAGCTCCCTGTCTCTCCCAGCGGTCCATATTCTGCACAATGCGATCCATGGCAGCGCACAGACTGTCCATCTCCTCCGCTTGTTCCATGACGCGTTCCTCAACCTCCATTAGTGAAGTGCCTCCTCCTGCTGACTTCATTTTTATGGTCAGAGATTCTGTCAGCGTCGTGTGTATAGGTGGCAGGGAAGTCAGACGCAGGAGAGTAAATGAAGTGTAGATGGAGACTTTTAATAAATCACCATGACATGCTCTACACACGAGAATTATATATACATTACATAACAATGGGTACGAGGACCCGTCGCGCACCTATACACCAAACAAACAACACTTGACATAACAACAATCTCTGACAAACACATGAAGGGAAACAGAGGGTTAAATACACAACAGGTAATGAATGGGATTGACAACAGGTGTGTGGGAAGACAAGACAAAACCAATGGAAAATGAAAAATGGATCGATGATGGCTAGAAGGCCGGTGAAGTCGACCTCCGAACACCGCCCGGACAAGGAGAGGCAACGACTTCGGTAGAAGTCGTGACAAAAGCATTGACTGGTTTTGCCTGTAGTAAGTGCTTTTTATTAGGGTAGCTGTTAAAGGCCTTTCTACTACAAGCATTCTGTGGAGCTTATCTAAACATAGTTTATCTCCTTGCTTCACATTAAAGTTAACTTAAATGGAAGCATATATTTTATGCTGGAAGAATAAGTGCTTCTCTTTAGGGTAGCCATATCTGTGTTTTGCCACTAGACTCTGCTCTTGAGTATCAAGAAAGACAACATAAACTGCTTTCATATGTTATGTTCTTTGTTTCTACGTAATCACACACAACTTTTTCACATCAACAATCTGCAAGACGACTAATCAAGCTCAAGCACCTCAGTCGTAAGCTGCCTACTCACATTAGCATGAAGACCAATACTTATTTCACAATAGGTGTGGAAGGGGCTTGGCCGTGAATGGCACAGCTATCAGTTGGTGTAATCTAGTATTTAAAATGAGCACGTCCCAGGTTAGAAAATCACTTTAGTCAGACTCCTTGGAGGACTACCACCTAAATGACTGGGCTCCAGTAAAGATGGGCATCATGGAGTAAGCAGCAAGTCGTCTTTACCAGAGCTCTACGACTGTGGCCATTTCTCTACCAAACCAGTAAGTAGTCTTTACCAGAGATCTCCAACTCTGGCCTTTTCCCTACCAAACCTGTCACAATTGGTACCCTAACACTAGCATTGACTTGTCTATATAATGCAGTAAGTGCTACTTGTTGGGGTAGTTTGACGTGACTTATGCAACATAAAATCACCTGATAGTCAGTATTATCCTCTTGTTGCCAATAGAAAGATTCATTCAAAGAGAAGCATTATTTGAGCCCATAGCTCATAATGGCTTCTCTTTGGGGTGGTCTTAACTGTGTTACTTATAGGTCATTTCCATAGCTCTCTGCTTTCCAGAACATGCTGAATTCTACTTCAACTCGAGCACCTTTCTTTTATCAAGCCACATAAAGTGCTATTAAGTTTGGGTCTGATTTTGCATTTAATTACAGCAACTACTTTTTAACGAGTCTCTACATCTACCTACACGTCACAACAGCAACCCTAACAAAAGCATTGGCTGGTTTTGTCTGCAGTAAGTGCTTTTTATTGGGGTATCTGTTAATGGCCATTCGACAACAAGCATTTTGTGGTGTTTTTCTGAACATGGTTTTCTCCCAGTTTCACATTAAAGTTACCTTAAATGGAAGCATTCATTTATTTGCTGGAAGAATAAGTGCTTCTCTTTAGGGTAGCCATATCTGTGTTTTGCCACTAGACTCTGCTCTTGAGTATCAAGAAAGACAACATAAACATTGAAAAAGCATTGACGGTTTTGTCTGCAGTAAGTGCTTTTTATTGGGGTATCTGTTAATGGCCATTCGACAACAAGCATTTTGTGGTGTTTTTCTGAACATGGTTTTCTCCCAGTTTCACATTAAAGTTACCTTAAATGGAAGCATTCATTTATTTGCTGGAAGAATAAGTGCTTCTCTTTAGGGTAGCCATATCTGTGTTTTGCCACTAGGCTCTGCTCTTGAGTACCAAGAAAGACTACATAAACTGCTTTTATGTGCTGTTGCTTTCTAATCACGCACTCTTTTTTCATACAGAATGAATAAATTCTCTATTGAATTACAGCAACTAAATTTTATTGAGTCTCTACATGTCACAACAGCAACCCTAACAAAAGCATTGACTGGTTTTGCCTGTAGTAAGTGCTTTTTATTAGGGTAGCTGTTAATGGCCTTTCTACTACAAGCATTCTGTGGAGCTTATCTAAACATAGTTTATCTCCTTGCTTCACATTAAAGTTACCTTAAATGGAAGCATATATTTTATGCTGGAAGAATAAGTGCTTCTCTTTAGGGTAGCCATATCTGTGTTTTGCCACTAGACTCTGCTCTTGAGTATCAAGAAAGACAACATAAACATTGAAAAAGCATTGACTGGTTTTGTCTGCAGTAACTGCTTTTTATTGGGGTATCTGTTAATGGCCATTCGACAACAAGCATTTTGTGGTGTTTTTCTGAACATGGTTCTCTCCCAGTTTCACATTAAAGTTACCTTAAATGGAAGCATTCATTTATTTGCTGGAAGAATAAGTGCTTCTCTTTAGGGTAGCCATATCTGTGTTTTGCCACTAGGCTCTGCTCTTGAGTACCAAGAAAGACTACATAAACTGCTTTTATGTGCTGTTGCTTTCTAATCACGCACTCTTTTTTCATACAGAATGAATAAATTCTCTATTGAATTACAGCAACTAAATTTTATTGAGTCTCTACATGTCACAACAGCAACCCTAACAAAAGCATTGACTGGTTTTGCCTGTAGTAAGTGCTTTTTATTAGGGTAGCTGTTAATGGCCTTTCTACTACAAGCATTCTGTGGAGCTTATCTAAACATAGTTTATCTCCTTGCTTCACATTAAAGTTACCTTAAATGGAAGCATATATTTTATGCTGGAAGAATAAGTGCTTCTCTTTAGGGTAGCCATATCTGTGTTTTGCCACTAGACTCTGCTCTTGAGTATCAAGAAAGACAACATAAACTGCTTTCATATGTTATGTTCTTTGTTTCTACGTAATCACACACAACTTTTTCACATCAACAATCTGCTGACAATGTGGAAGACGACTCATCAAGCTCAAGCACCTCAGTCGTAAGCTGCCTACTCACATTAGCATGAAGACCAATACTTATTTCACAATAGGTGTGGAAGGGGCTTGGCCGTGAATGGCACAGCTATCAGTTGGTGTAATCTAGTATTTAAAATGAGCACGTCCCAGGTTAGAAAATCACTTTGGTAAAGACGACTACCACCTAAATGACTGGGCTCCAGTAAAGATGGGCATCATGGAGTAAGCAGCAAGTCGTCTTTACCAAAGCTCTACGACTGTGGCCATTTCTCTACCAAACCAGTAAGTAGTCTTTACCAGAGATCTCCAACTCTGGCCTTCTCCCTACCAAACCTGTCACAATTGGTACCCTAACACTAGCATTGACTTGTCTATATAATGCAGTAAGTGCTACTTGTTGGGGTAGTTTGACGTGACTTATGCAACATAAAATCACCTGATAGTCAGTATTATCCTCTTGTTGCCAATAGAAAGATTCATTCAAAGAGAAGCATTATTTGAGCCCATAGCTCATAACGGCTTCTCTTTGGGGTGGTCTTAACTGTGTTACTTATAGGTCATTTCCATAGCTCTCTGCTTTCCAGAACATGCTGAATTCTACTTCAACTTGAGCACCTTTCTTTTATCAAGCCACAGAAAGTGCTATTAAGTTTGGGTCTGATTTTGCATTTAATTACAGCAAGTACTTTTTAATGAGTCTCTACATCTACCTACACGTCACAACAGCAACCCTAACAAAAGCATTGACTGGTTTTCTCCCAGTTTCACATTAAAGTTACCTTAAATGGAAGCATTCGTTTACTTGCTGGAAGAATAAGTGCTTCTCTTTAGGGTAGCCATATCTGTGTTTTGCCACTAGACTCTGCTCTTGAGTATCAAGAAAGACAACATAAACATTGAAAAAGCATTGACGGTTTTGTCTGCAGTAAGTGCTTTTTATTGGGGTATCTGTTAATGGCCATTCGACAACAAGCATTTTGTGGTGTTTTTCTGAACATGGTTTTCTCCCAGTTTCACATTAAAGTTACCTTAAATGGAAGCATTCATTTATTTGCTGGAAGAATAAGTGCTTCTCTTTAGGGTAGCCATATCTGTGTTTTGCCACTAGGCTCTGCTCTTGAGTACCAAGAAAGACTACATAAACTGCTTTTATGTGCTGTTGCTTTCTAATCACGCACTCTTTTTTCATACAGAATGAATAAATTCGCTATTGAATTACAGCAACAAAATTTTATTGAGTATCTACATGTCACAACAGCAACCCTAACAAAAGCATTGACTGGTTTTGCCTGTAGTAAGTGCTTTTTATTAGGGTAGCTGTTAATGGCCTTTCTACTACAAGCATTCTGTGGAGCTTATCTAAACATAGTTTATCTCCTTGCTTCACATTAAAGTTACCTTAAATGGAAGCATATATTTTATGCTGGAAGAAAAAGTGCTTCTCTTTAGGGTAGCCATATCTGTGTTTTGCCACTAGACTCTGTTCTTGAGTATCAAGAAAGACAACATAAACTGCTTTCATATGTTATGTTCTTTGTTTCTACGTAATCACACACAACTTTTTCACATCAACAATCTGCAAGACGACTCATCAAGCTCAAGCACCTCAGTCGTAAGCTGCCTACTCACATTAGCATGAAGACCAATACTTATTTCACAATAGGTGTGGAAGGGGCTTGGCAGTGAATTGCACAGCTATCAGTTGGTGTAATCTAGTATTTAAAATGAGCACGTCCCAGGTTAGAAAATCACTTTAGTCAGACTCCTTGGAGGACTACCACCTAAATGACTGGGCTCCAGTAAAGATGGGCATCATGGAGTAAGCAGCAAGTCGTCTTTACCAGAGCTCTACGACTGTGGCCATTTCTCTACCAAACCAGTAAGTAGTCTTTACCAGAGATCTCCAACTCTGGCCTCTTCCCTACCAAACCTGTCACAATTGGTACCCTAACACTAGCATTGACTTGTCTATATAACGCAGTAAGTGCAACTTGTTGGGGTAGTTTGACGTGACTTATGCAACATAAAATCACCTGATAGTCAGTATTATCCTCTTGTTGCCAATAGAAAGATTCATTCAAAGAGAAGCATTATTTGAGCCCATAGCTCATAATGGCTTCTCTTTGGGGTGGTCTTAACTGTGTTACTTATAGGTCATTTCCATAGCTCTCTGCTTTCCAGAACATGCTGAATTCTACTTCAACTCGAGCACCTTTCTTTTATCAAGCCACATAAAGTGCTATTAAGTTTGGGTCTGATTTTGCATTTAATTACAGCAACTACTTTTTAACGAGTCTCTACATCCACCTACACGTCACAACAGCAACCCTAACAAAAGCATTGGCTGGTTTTGTCTGCAGTAAGTGCTTTTTATTGGGGTATCTGTTAATGGCCATTCGACAACAAGCATTTTGTGGTGTTTTTCTGAACATGGTTTTCTCCCAGTTTCACATTAAAGTTACCTTAAATGGAAGCATTCATTTATTTGCTGGAAGAATAAGTGCTTCTCTTTAGGGTAGCCATATCTGTGTTTTGCCACTAGGCTCTGCTCTTGAGTACCAAGAAAGACTACATAAACTGCTTTTATGTGCTGTTGCTTTCTAATCACGCACTCTTTTTTCATACAGAATGAATAAATTCTCTATTGAATTACAGCAACTAAATTTTATTGAGTCTCTACATGTCACAACAGCAACCCTAACAAAAGCATTGACTGGTTTTGCCTGTAGTAAGTGCTTTTTATTAGGGTAGCTGTTAATGGCCTTTCTACTACAAGCATTCTGTGGAGCTTATCTAAACATAGTATATTTCCTTGCTTCACATTAAAGTTACCTTAAATGGAAGCATATATTTTATGCTGGAAGAATAAGTGCTTCTCTTTAGGGTAGCCATATCTGTGTTTTGCCACTAGACTCTGCTCTTGAGTATCAAGAAAGACAACATAAACATTGAAAAAGCATTGACGGTTTTGTCTGCAGTAAGTGCTTTTTATTGGGGTATCTGTTAATGGCCATTCGACAACAAGCATTTTGTGGTGTTTTTCTGAACATGGTTTTCTCCCAGTTTCACATTAAAGTTACCTTAAATGGAAGCATTCATTTATTTGCTGGAAGAATAAGTGCTTCTCTTTAGGGTAGCCATATCTGTGTTTTGCCACTAGGCTCTGCTCTTGAGTACCAAGAAAGACTACATAAACTGCTTTTATGTGCTGTTGCTTTCTAATCACGCACTCTTTTTTCATACAGAATGAATAAATTCGCTATTGAATTACAGCAACAAAATTTTATTGAGTATCTACATGTCACAACAGCAACCCTAACAAAAGCATTGACTGGTTTTGCCTGTAGTAAGTGCTTTTTATTAGGGTAGCTGTTAATGGCCTTTCTACTACAAGCATTCTGTGGAGCTTATCTAAACATAGTTTATCTCCTTGCTTCACATTAAAGTTACCTTAAATGGAAGCATATATTTTATGCTGGAAGAAAAAGTGCTTCTCTTTAGGGTAGCCATATCTGTGTTTTGCCACTAGACTCTGCTCTTGAGTATCAAGAAAGACAACATAAACTGCTTTCATATGTTATGTTCTTTGTTTCTACGTAATCACACACAACTTTTTCACATCAACAATCTGCAAGACGACTCATCAAGCTCAAGCACCTCAGTCGTAAGCTGCCTACTCACATTAGCATGAAGACCAATACTTATTTCACAATAGGTGTGGAAGGGGCTTGGCCGTGAATTGCACAGCTATCAGTTGGTGTAATCTAGTATTTAAAATGAGCACGTCCCAGGTTAGAAAATCACTTTAGTCAGACTCCTTGGAGGACTACCACCTAAATGACTGGGCTCCAGTAAAGATGGGCATCATGGAGTAAGCAGCAAGTCGTCTTTACCAGAGCTCTACGACTGTGGCCATTTCTCTACCAAACCAGTAAGTAGTCTTTACCAGAGATCTCCAACTCTGGCCTCTTCCCTACCAAACCTGTCACAATTGGTACCCTAACACTAGCATTGACTTGTCTATATAACGCAGTAAGTGCAACTTGTTGGGGTAGTTTGACGTGACTTATGCAACATAAAATCACCTGATAGTCAGTATTATCCTCTTGTTGCCAATAGAAAGATTCATTCAAAGAGAAGCATTATTTGAGCCCATAGCTCATAATGGCTTCTCTTTGGGGTGGTCTTAACTGTGTTACTTATAGGTCATTTCCATAGCTCTCTGCTTTCCAGAACATGCTGAATTCTACTTCAACTCGAGCACCTTTCTTTTATCAAGCCACATAAAGTGCTATTAAGTTTGGGTCTGATTTTGCATTTAATTACAGCAACTACTTTTTAACGAGTCTCTACATCCACCTACACGTCACAACAGCAACCCTAACAAAAGCATTGGCTGGTTTTGTCTGCAGTAAGTGCTTTTTATTGGGGTATCTGTTAATGGCCATTCGACAACAAGCATTTTGTGGTGTTTTTCTGAACATGGTTTTCTCCCAGTTTCACATTAAAGTTACCTTAAATGGAAGCATTCATTTATTTGCTGGAAGAATAAGTGCTTCTCTTTAGGGTAGCCATATCTGTGTTTTGCCACTAGGCTCTGCTCTTGAGTACCAAGAAAGACTACATAAACTGCTTTTATGTGCTGTTGCTTTCTAATCACGCACTCTTTTTTCATACAGAATGAATAAATTCTCTATTGAATTACAGCAACTAAATTTTATTGAGTCTCTACATGTCACAACAGCAACCCTAACAAAAGCATTGACTGGTTTTGCCTGTAGTAAGTGCTTTTTATTAGGGTAGCTGTTAATGGCCTTTCTACTACAAGCATTCTGTGGAGCTTATCTAAACATAGTATATTTCCTTGCTTCACATTAAAGTTACCTTAAATGGAAGCATATATTTTATGCTGGAAGAATAAGTGCTTCTCTTTAGGGTAGCCATATCTGTGTTTTGCCACTAGACTCTGCTCTTGAGTATCAAGAAAGACAACATAAACATTGAAAAAGCATTGACGGTTTTGTCTGCAGTAAGTGCTTTTTATTGGGGTATCTGTTAATGGCCATTCGACAACAAGCATTTTGTGGTGTTTTTCTGAACATGGTTTTCTCCCAGTTTCACATTAAAGTTACCTTAAATGGAAGCATTCATTTATTTGCTGGAAGAATAAGTGCTTCTCTTTAGGGTAGCCATATCTGTGTTTTGCCACTAGGCTCTGCTCTTGAGTACCAAGAAAGACTACATAAACTGCTTTTATGTGCTGTTGCTTTCTAATCACGCACTCTTTTTTCATACAGAATGAATAAATTCGCTATTGAATTACAGCAACAAAATTTTATTGAGTATCTACATGTCACAACAGCAACCCTAACAAAAGCATTGACTGGTTTTGCCTGTAGTAAGTGCTTTTTATTAGGGTAGCTGTTAATGGCCTTTCTACTACAAGCATTCTGTGGAGCTTATCTAAACATAGTTTATCTCCTTGCTTCACATTAAAGTTACCTTAAATGGAAGCATATATTTTATGCTGGAAGAAAAAGTGCTTCTCTTTAGGGTAGCCATATCTGTGTTTTGCCACTAGACTCTGCTCTTGAGTATCAAGAAAGACAACATAAACTGCTTTCATATGTTATGTTCTTTGTTTCTACGTAATCACACACAACTTTTTCACATCAACAATCTGCAAGACGACTCATCAAGCTCAAGCACCTCAGTCGTAAGCTGCCTACTCACATTAGCATGAAGACCAATACTTATTTCACAATAGGTGTGGAAGGGGCTTGGCCGTGAATTGCACAGCTATCAGTTGGTGTAATCTAGTATTTAAAATGAGCACGTCCCAGGTTAGAAAATCACTTTAGTCAGACTCCTTGGAGGACTACCACCTAAATGACTGGGCTCCAGTAAAGATGGGCATCATGGAGTAAGCAGCAAGTCGTCTTTACCAGAGCTCTACGACTGTGGCCATTTCTCTACCAAACCAGTAAGTAGTCTTTACCAGAGATCTCCAACTCTGGCCTCTTCCCTACCAAACCTGTCACAATTGGTACCCTAACACTAGCATTGACTTGTCTATATAACGCAGTAAGTGCAACTTGTTGGGGTAGTTTGACGTGACTTATGCAACATAAAATCACCTGATAGTCAGTATTATCCTCTTGTTGCCAATAGAAAGATTCATTCAAAGAGAAGCATTATTTGAGCCCATAGCTCATAATGGCTTCTCTTTGGGGTGGTCTTAACTGTGTTACTTATAGGTCATTTCCATAGCTCTCTGCTTTCCAGAACATGCTGAATTCTACTTCAACTCGAGCACCTTTCTTTTATCAAGCCACATAAAGTGCTATTAAGTTTGGGTCTGATTTTGCATTTAATTACAGCAACTACTTTTTAACGAGTCTCTACATCCACCTACACGTCACAACAGCAACCCTAACAAAAGCATTGGCTGGTTTTGTCTGCAGTAAGTGCTTTTTATTGGGGTATCTGTTAATGGCCATTCGACAACAAGCATTTTGTGGTGTTTTTCTGAACATGGTTTTCTCCCAGTTTCACATTAAAGTTACCTTAAATGGAAGCATTCATTTATTTGCTGGAAGAATAAGTGCTTCTCTTTAGGGTAGCCATATCTGTGTTTTGCCACTAGGCTCTGCTCTTGAGTACCAAGAAAGACTACATAAACTGCTTTTATGTGCTGTTGCTTTCTAATCACGCACTCTTTTTTCATACAGAATGAATAAATTCTCTATTGAATTACAGCAACTAAATTTTATTGAGTCTCTACATGTCACAACAGCAACCCTAACAAAAGCATTGACTGGTTTTGCCTGTAGTAAGTGCTTTTTATTAGGGTAGCTGTTAATGGCCTTTCTACTACAAGCATTCTGTGGAGCTTATCTAAACATAGTATATTTCCTTGCTTCACATTAAAGTTACCTTAAATGGAAGCATATATTTTATGCTGGAAGAATAAGTGCTTCTCTTTAGGGTAGCCATATCTGTGTTTTGCCACTAGACTCTGCTCTTGAGTATCAAGAAAGACAACATAAACTGCTTTCATATGTTATGTTCTTTGTTTCTACGTAATCACACACAACTTTTTCACATCAACAATCTGCTGACAATGTGGAAGACGACTCATCAAGCTCAAGCACCTCAGTCGTAAGCTGCTTACTCACATTAGCATGAAGACCAATACTTATTTCACAATAGGTGTGGAAGGGGCTTGGCCGTGAATGGCACAGCTATCAGTTGGTGTAATCTAGTATTTAAAATGAGCACGTCCCAGGTTAGAAAATCACTTTAGTCAGACTCCTTGGAGGACTACCACCTAAATGACTGGGCTCCAGTAAAGATGGGCATCATGGAGTAAGCAGCAAGTCGTCTTTACCAGAGCTCTACGACTGTGGCCATTTCTCTACCAAACCAGTAAGTAGTCTTTACCAGAGATCTCCAACTCTGGCCTCTTCCCTACCAAACCTGTCACAATTGGTACCCTAACACTAGCATTGACTTGTCTATATAACGCAGTAAGTGCTACTTGTTGGGGTAGTTTGACGTGACTTATGCAACATAAAATCACCTGATAGTCAGTATTATCCTCTTGTTGCCAATAGAAAGATTCATTCAAAGAGAGGCATTATTTGAGCCCATAGCTCATAATGGCTTCTCTTTGGGGTGGTCTTAACTGTGTTACTTATAGGTCATTTCCATAGCTCTCTGCTTTCCAGAACATGCTGAACTCTACTTCAACTTGAGCACCTTTCTTTTATCAAGCCACAGAAAGTGCTATTAAGTTTGGGTCTGATTTTGCATTTAATTACAGCAACTACTTTTTAATGAGTCTCTACATCTACCTACACGTCACAACAGCAACCCTAACAAAAGCATTGACTGGTTTTGTCTGCAGTAAGTGCTTTTTATTGGGGTATCTGTTAATGGCCATTCGACAACAAGCATTTTGTGGTGTTTTTCTGAACATGGTTTTCTCCCAGTTTCACATTAAAGTTACCTTAAATGGAAGCATTCGTTTATTTGCTGGAAGAATAGGTGCTTCTCTTTAGGGTAGCCTTATCTGTGTTTTGCCACTAGACTCTGCTCTTGAGTATCAAGAAAGACAACATAAACATTGAAAAAGCATTGACGGTTTTGTCTGCAGTAAGTGCTTTTTATTGGGGTATCTGTTAATGGCCATTCGACAACAAGCATTTTGTGGTGTTTTTCTGAACATGGTTTTCTCCCAGTTTCACATTAAAGTTACCTTAAATGGAAGCATTCATTTATTTGCTGGAAGAATAAGTGCTTCTCTTTAGGGTAGCCATATCTGTGTTTTGCCACTAGGCTCTGCTCTTGAGTACCAAGAAAGACTACATAAACTGCTTTTATGTGCTGTTGCTTTCTAATCACGCACTCTTTTTTCATACAGAATGAATAAATTCTCTATTGAATTACAGCAACAAAATTTTATTGAGTCTCTACATGTCACAACAGCAACCCTAACAAAAGCATTGACTGGTTTTGTCTGCAGTAAGTGCTTTTTATTGGGGTATCTGTTAATGGCCATTCGACAACAAGCATTTTGTGGTGTTTTTCTGAACATGGTTTTCTCCCAGTTTCACATTAAAGTTACCTTAAATGGAAGCATTCATTTATTTGCTGGAAGAATAAGTGCTTCTCTTTAGGGTAGCCATATCTGTGTTTTGCCACTAGACTCTGCTCTTGAGTATCAAGAAAGACAACATAAACTGCTTTCATATGTTATGTTCTTTGTTTCTACGTAATCACACACAACTTTTTCACATCAACAATCTGCTGACAATATGGAAGACGACTCATCAAGCTCAAGCACCTCAGTCGTAAGCTGCCTACTCACATTAGCATGAAGACCAATACTTATTTCACAATAGGTGTGGAAGGGGCTTGGCCGTGAATGGCACAGCTATCAGTTGGTGTAATCTAGTATTTAAAATGAGCACGTCCCAGGTTAGAAAATCACTTTAGTCAGACTCCTTGGAGGACTACCACCTAAATGACTGGGCTCCAGTAAAGATGGGCATCATGGAGTAAGCAGCAAGTCGTCTTTACCAGAGCTCTACGACTGTGGCCATTTCTCTACCAAACCAGTAAGTAGTCTTTACCAGAGATCTCCAACTCTGGCCTCTTCCCTACCAAACCTGTCACAATTGGTACCCTAACACTAGCATTGACTTGTCTATATAACGCAGTAAGTGCTACTTGTTGGGGTAGTTTGACGTGACTTATGCAACATAAAATCACCTGATAGTCAGTATTATCCTCTTGTTGCCAAACTTAAAATCACTTTAGTCAGACTCCTTGGAGGACTACCACCTAAATGACTGGGCTCCAGTAAAGATGGGCATCATGGAGTAAGCAGCAAGTCGTCTTTACCAGAGCTCTACGACTGTGGCCATTTCTCTACCAAACCAGTAAGTAGTCTTTACCAGAGATCTCCAACTCTGGCCTCTTCCCTACCAAACCTGTCACAATTGGTACCCTAACACTAGCATTGACTTGTCTATATAACGCAGTAAGTGCTACTTGTTGGGGTAGTTTGACGTGACTTATGCAACATAAAATCACCTGATAGTCAGTATTATCCTCTTGTTGCCAATAGAAAGATTCATTCAAAGAGAGGCATTATTTGAGCCCATAGCTCATAATGGCTTCTCTTTGGGGTGGTCTTAACTGTGTTACTTATAGGTCATTTCCATAGCTCTCTGCTTTCCAGAACATGCTGAACTCTACTTCAACTTGAGCACCTTTCTTTTATCAAGCCACAGAAAGTGCTATTAAGTTTGGGTCTGATTTTGCATTTAATTACAGCAACTACTTTTTAATGAGTCTCTACATCTACCTACACGTCACAACAGCAACCCTAACAAAAGCATTGACTGGTTTTGCCTGTAGTAAGTGCTTTTTATTAGGGTAGCTGTTAATGGCCTTTCTACTACAAGCATTCTGTGGAGCTTATCTAAACATAGTTTATCTCCTTGCTTCACATTAAAGTTACCTTAAATGGAAGCATATATTTTATGCTGGAAGAATAAGGGCTTCTCTTTAGGGTAGCCATATCTGTGTTTTGCCACTAGACTCTGCTCTTGAGTATCAAGAAAGACAACATAAACTGCTTTCATATGTTATGTTCTTTGTTTCTACGTAATCACACACAACTTTTTCACATCAACAATCTGCTGACAATGTGGAAGACGACTCATCAAGCTCAAGCACCTCAGTCGTAAGCTGCCTACTCACATTAGCATGAAGACCAATACTTATTTCACAATAGGTGTGGAAGGGGCTTGGCCGTGAATGGCACAGCTATCAGTTGGTGTAATCTAGTATTTAAAATGAGCACGTCCCAGGTTAGAAAATCACTTTAGTCAGACTCCTTGGAGGACTACCACCTAAATGACTGGGCTCCAGTAAAGATGGGCATCATGGAGTAAGCAGCAAGTCGTCTTTACCAGAGCTCTACGACTGTGGCCATTTCTCTACCAAACCAGTAAGTAGTCTTTACCAGAGATCTCCAACTCTGGCCTCTTCCCTACCAAACCTGTCACAATTGGTACCCTAACACTAGCATTGACTTGTCTATATAACGCAGTAAGTGCTACTTGTTGGGGTAGTTTGACGTGACTTATGCAACATAAAATCACCTGATAGTCAGTATTATCCTCTTGTTGCCAATAGAAAGATTCATTCAAAGAGAGGCATTATTTGAGCCCATAGCTCATAATGGCTTCTCTTTGGGGTGGTCTTAACTGTGTTACTTATAGGTCATTTCCATAGCTCTCTGCTTTCCAGAACATGCTGAACTCTACTTCAACTTGAGCACCTTTCTTTTATCAAGCCACAGAAAGTGCTATTAAGTTTGGGTCTGATTTTGCATTTAATTACAGCAACTACTTTTTAATGAGTCTCTACATCTACCTACACGTCACAACAGCAACCCTAACAAAAGCATTGACTGGTTTTGTCTGCAGTAAGTGCTTTTTATTGGGGTATCTGTTAATGGCCATTCGACAACAAGCATTTTGTGGTGTTTTTCTGAACATGGTTTTCTCCCAGTTTCACATTAAAGTTACCTTAAATGGAAGCATTCATTTATTTGCTGGAAGAATAAGTGCTTCTCTTTAGGGTAGCCATATCTGTGTTTTGCCACTAGGCTCTGCTCTTGAGTACCAAGAAAGACTACATAAACTGCTTTTATGTGCTGTTGCTTTCTAATCACGCACTCTTTTTTCATACAGAATGAATGAATTCGCTATTGAATTACAACAACAAAATTTTATTGAGTATCTACATGTCACAACAGCAACCCTAACAAAAGCATTGACTGGTTTTGCCTGTAGTAAGTGCTTTTTATTAGGGTAGCTGTTAATGGCCTTTCTACTACAAGCATTTTGTGGAGCTTATCTAAACATAGTTTATCTCCTTGCTTCACATTAAAGTTACCTTAAATGGAAGCATATATTTTATGCTGGAAGAATAAGTGCTTCTCTTTAGGGTAGCCATATCTGTGTTTTGCCACTAGACTCTGCTCTTGAGTATCAAGAAAGACAACATAAACTGCTTTCATATGTTATGTTCTTTGTTTCTACGTAATCACACACAACTTTTTCACATCAACAATCTGCTGACAATGTGGAAGACGACTCATCAAGCTCAAGCACCTCAGTCGTAAGCTGCCTACTCACATTAGCATGAAGACCAATACTTATTTCACAATAGGTGTGGAAGGGGCTTGGCCGTGAATGGCACAGCTATCAGTTGGTGTAATCTAGTATTTAAAATGAGCACGTCCCAGGTTAGAAAATCACTTTAGTCAGACTCCTTGGAGGACTACCACCTAAATGACTGGGCTCCAGTAAAGATGGGCATCATGGAGTAAGCAGCAAGTCGTCTTTACCAGAGCTCTACGACTGTGGCCATTTCTCTACCAAACCAGTAAGTAGTCTTTACCAGAGATCTCCAACTCTGGCCTCTTCCCTACCAAACCTGTCACAATTGGTACCCTAACACTAGCATTGACTTGTCTATATAACGCAGTAAGTGCTACTTGTTGGGGTAGTTTGACGTGACTTATGCAACATAAAATCACCTGATAGTCAGTATTATCCTCTTGTTGCCAATAGAAAGATTCATTCAAAGAGAGGCATTATTTGAGCCCATAGCTCATAATGGCTTCTCTTTGGGGTGGTCTTAACTGTGTTACTTATAGGTCATTTCCATAGCTCTCTGCTTTCCAGAACATGCTGAATTCTACTTCAACTTGAGCACCTTTCTTTTATCAAGCCACAGAAAGTGCTATTAAGTTTGGGTCTGATTTTGCATTTAATTACAGCAACTACTTTTTAATGAGTCTCTACATCTACCTACACGCCACAACAGCAACCCTAACAAAAGCATTGACTGGTTTTGTCTGCAGTAAGTGCTTTTTATTGGGGTATCTGTTAATGGCCATTCGACAACAAGCATTTTGTGGTGTTTTTCTGAACATGGTTTTCTCCCAGTTTCACATTAAAGTTACCTTAAATGGAAGCATTCGTTTATTTGCTGGAAGAATAGGTGCTTCTCTTTAGGGTAGCCATATCTGTGTTTTGCCACTAGGCTCTGCTCTTGAGTACCAAGAAAGACTACATAAACTGCTTTTATGTGCTGTTGCTTTCTAATCACGCACTCTTTTTTCATACAGAATGAATAAATTCTCTATTGAATTACAGCAACTAAATTTTATTGAGTCTCTACATGTCACAACAGCAACCCTAACAAAAGCATTGACTGGTTTTGTCTGCAGTAAGTGCTTTTTATTGGGGTATCTGTTAATGGCCATTCGACAACAAGCATTTTGTGGTGTTTTTCTGAACATGGTTTTCTCCCGGTTTCACATTAAAGTTACCTTAAATGGAAGCATTCATTTATTTGCTGGAAGAATAAGTGCTTCTCTTTAGGGTAGCCATATCTGTGTTTTGCCACTAGACTCTGCTCTTGAGTATCAAGAAAGACAACATAAACTGCTTTCATATGTTATGTTCTTTGTTTCTACGTAATCACACACAACTTTTTCACATCAACAATCTGCTGACAATGTGGAAGACGACTCATCAAGCTCAAGCACCTCAGTCGTAAGCTGCCTACTCACATTAGCATGAAGACCAATACTTATTTCACAATAGGTGTGGAAGGGGCTTGGCCGTGAATGGCACAGCTATCAGTTGGTGTAATCTAGTATTTAAAATGAGCACGTCCCAGGTTAGAAAATCACTTTAGTCAGACTCCTTGGAGGACTACCACCTAAATGACTGGGCTCCAGTAAAGATGGGCATCATGGAGTAAGCAGCAAGTCGTCTTTACCAGAGCTCTACGACTGTGGCCATTTCTCTACCAAACCAGTAAGTAGTCTTTACCAGAGATCTCCAACTCTGGCCTCTTCCCTACCAAACCTGTCACAATTGGTACCCTAACACTAGCATTGACTTGTCTATATAACGCAGTAAGTGCTACTTGTTGGGGTAGTTTGACGTGACTTATGCAACATAAAATCACCTGATAGTCAGTATTATCCTCTTGTTGCCAATAGAAAGATTCATTCAAAGAGAGGCATTATTTGAGCCCATAGCTCATAATGGCTTCTCTTTGGGGTGGTCTTAACTGTGTTACTTATAGGTCATTTCCATAGCTCTCTGCTTTCCAGAACATGCTGAACTCTACTTCAACTTGAGCACCTTTCTTTTATCAAGCCACAGATAGTGCTATTAAGTTTGGGTCTGATTTTGCATTTAATTACAGCAACTACTTTTTAATGAGTCTCTACATCTACCTACACGTCACAACAGCAACCCTAACAAAAGCATTGACTGGTTTTGCCTGTAGTAAGTGCTTTTTATTAGGGTAGCTGTTAATGGCCTTTCTACTACAAGCATTCTGTGGAGCTTATCTAAACATAGTTTATCTCCTTGCTTCACATTAAAGTTACCTTAAATGGAAGCATATATTTTATGCTGGAAGAATAAGTGCTTCTCTTTAGGGTAGCCATATCTGTGTTTTGCCACTAGACTCTGCTCTTGAGTATCAAGAAAGACAACATAAACTGCTTTCATATGTTATGTTCTTTGTTTCTACGTAATCACACACAACTTTTTCACATCAACAATCTGCTGACAATGTGGAAGACGACTCATCAAGCTCAAGCACCTCAGTCGTAAGCTGCCTACTCACATTAGCATGAAGACCAATACTTATTTCACAATAGGTGTGGAAGGGGCTTGGCCGTGAATGGCACAGCTATCAGTTGGTGTAATCTAGTATTTAAAATGAGCACGTCCCAGGTTAGAAAATCACTTTAGTCAGACTCCTTGGAGGACTACCACCTAAATGACTGGGCTCCAGTAAAGATGGGCATCATGGAGTAAGCAGCAAGTCGTCTTTACCAGAGCTCTACGACTGTGGCCATTTCTCTACCAAACCAGTAAGTAGTCTTTACCAGAGATCTCCAACTCTGGCCTCTTCCCTACCAAACCTGTCACAATTGGTACCCTAACACTAGCATTGACTTGTCTATATAACGCAGTAAGTGCTACTTGTTGGGGTAGTTTGACGTGACTTATGCAACATAAAATCACCTGATAGTCAGTATTATCCTCTTGTTGCCAATAGAAAGATTCATTCAAAGAGAGGCATTATTTGAGCCCATAGCTCATAATGGCTTCTCTTTGGGGTGGTCTTAACTGTGTTACTTATAGGTCATTTCCATAGCTCTCTGCTTTCCAGAACATGCTGAACTCTACTTCAACTTGAGCACCTTTCTTTTATCAAGCCACAGAAAGTGCTATTAAGTTTGGGTCTGATTTTGCATTTAATTACAGCAACTACTTTTTAATGAGTCTCTACATCTACCTACACGTCACAACAGCAACCCTAACAAAAGCATTGACTGGTTTTGCCTGTAGTAAGTGCTTTTTATTAGGGTAGCTGTTAATGGCCTTTCTACTACAAGCATTCTGTGGAGCTTATCTAAACATAGTTTATCTCCTTGCTTCACATTAAAGTTACCTTAAATGGAAGCATATATTTTATGCTGGAAGAATAAGTGCTTCTCTTTAGGGTAGCCATATCTGTGTTTTGCCACTAGACTCTGCTCTTGAGTATCAAGAAAGACAACATAAACTGCTTTCATATGTTATGTTCTTTGTTTCTACGTAATCACACACAACTTTTTCACATCAACAATCTGCTGACAATGTGGAAGACGACTCATCAAGCTCAAGCACCTCAGTCGTAAGCTGCCTACTCACATTAGCATGAAGACCAATACTTATTTCACAATAGGTGTGGAAGGGGCTTGGCCGTGAATGGCACAGCTATCAGTTGGTGTAATCTAGTATTTAAAATGAGCACGTCCCAGGTTAGAAAATCACTTTAGTCAGACTCCTTGGAGGACTACCACCTAAATGACTGGGCTCCAGTAAAGATGGGCATCATGGAGTAAGCAGCAAGTCGTCTTTACCAGAGCTCTACGACTGTGGCCATTTCTCTACCAAACCAGTAAGTAGTCTTTACCAGAGATCTCCAACTCTGGCCTCTTCCCTACCAAACCTGTCACAATTGGTACCCTAACACTAGCATTGACTTGTCTATATAACGCAGTAAGTGCTACTTGTTGGGGTAGTTTGACGTGACTTATGCAACATAAAATCACCTGATAGTCAGTATTATCCTCTTGTTGCCAATAGAAAGATTCATTCAAAGAGAGGCATTATTTGAGCCCATAGCTCATAATGGCTTCTCTTTGGGGTGGTCTTAACTGTGTTACTTATAGGTCATTTCCATAGCTCTCTGCTTTCCAGAACATGCTGAACTCTACTTCAACTTGAGCACCTTTCTTTTATCAAGCCACAGATAGTGCTATTAAGTTTGGGTCTGATTTTGCATTTAATTACAGCAACTACTTTTTAATGAGTCTCTACATCTACCTACACGTCACAACAGCAACCCTAACAAAAGCATTGACTGGTTTTGCCTGTAGTAAGTGCTTTTTATTAGGGTAGCTGTTAATGGCCTTTCTACTACAAGCATTCTGTGGAGCTTATCTAAACATAGTTTATCTCCTTGCTTCACATTAAAGTTACCTTAAATGGAAGCATATATTTTATGCTGGAAGAATAAGTGCTTCTCTTTAGGGTAGCCATATCTGTGTTTTGCCACTAGACTCTGCTCTTGAGTATCAAGAAAGACAACATAAACTGCTTTCATATGTTATGTTCTTTGTTTCTACGTAATCACACACAACTTTTTCACATCAACAATCTGCTGACAATGTGGAAGACGACTCATCAAGCTCAAGCACCTCAGTCGTAAGCTGCCTACTCACATTAGCATGAAGACCAATACTTATTTCACAATAGGTGTGGAAGGGGCTTGGCCGTGAATGGCACAGCTATCAGTTGGTGTAATCTAGTATTTAAAATGAGCACGTCCCAGGTTAGAAAATCACTTTAGTCAGACTCCTTGGAGGACTACCACCTAAATGACTGGGCTCCAGTAAAGATGGGCATCATGGAGTAAGCAGCAAGTCGTCTTTACCAGAGCTCTACGACTGTGGCCATTTCTCTACCAAACCAGTAAGTAGTCTTTACCAGAGATCTCCAACTCTGGCCTCTTCCCTACCAAACCTGTCACAATTGGTACCCTAACACTAGCATTGACTTGTCTATATAACGCAGTAAGTGCTACTTGTTGGGGTAGTTTGACGTGACTTATGCAACATAAAATCACCTGATAGTCAGTATTATCCTCTTGTTGCCAATAGAAAGATTCATTCAAAGAGAGGCATTATTTGAGCCCATAGCTCATAATGGCTTCTCTTTGGGGTGGTCTTAACTGTGTTACTTATAGGTCATTTCCATAGCTCTCTGCTTTCCAGAACATGCTGAACTCTACTTCAACTTGAGCACCTTTCTTTTATCAAGCCACAGAAAGTGCTATTAAGTTTGGGTCTGATTTTGCATTTAATTACAGCAACTACTTTTTAATGAGTCTCTACATCTACCTACACGTCACAACAGCAACCCTAACAAAAGCATTGACTGGTTTTGCCTGTAGTAAGTGCTTTTTATTAGGGTAGCTGTTAATGGCCTTTCTACTACAAGCATTCTGTGGAGCTTATCTAAACATAGTTTATCTCCTTGCTTCACATTAAAGTTACCTGAAATGGAAGCATATATTTTATGCTGGAAGAATAAGTGCTTCTCTTTAGGGTAGCCATATCTGTGTTTTGCCACTAGACTCTGCTCTTGAGTATCAAGAAAGACAACATAAACTGCTTTCATATGTTATGTTCTTTGTTTCTACGTAATCACACACAACTTTTTCACATCAACAATCTGCTGACAATGTGGAAGACGACTCATCAAGCTCAAGCACCTCAGTCGTAAGCTGCCTACTCACATTAGCATGAAGACCAATACTTATTTCACAATAGGTGTGGAAGGGGCTTGGCCGTGAATGGCACAGCTATCAGTTGGTGTAATCTAGTATTTAAAATGAGCACGTCCCAGGTTAGAAAATCACTTTAGTCAGACTCCTTGGAGGACTACCACCTAAATGACTGGGCTCCAGTAAAGATGGGCATCATGGAGTAAGCAGCAAGTCGTCTTTACCAGAGCTCTACGACTGTGGCCATTTCTCTACCAAACCAGTAAGTAGTCTTTACCAGAGATCTCCAACTCTGGCCTCTTCCCTACCAAACCTGTCACAATTGGTACCCTAACACTAGCATTGACTTGTCTATATAACGCAGTAAGTGCTACTTGTTGGGGTAGTTTGACGTGACTTATGCAACATAAAATCACCTGATAGTCAGTATTATCCTCTTGTTGCCAATAGAAAGATTCATTCAAAGAGAGGCATTATTTGAGCCCATAGCTCATAATGGCTTCTCTTTGGGGTGGTCTTAACTGTGTTACTTATAGGTCATTTCCATAGCTCTCTGCTTTCCAGAACATGCTGAACTCTACTTCAACTTGAGCACCTTTCTTTTATCAAGCCACAGAAAGTGCTATTAAGTTTGGGTCTGATTTTGCATTTAATTACAGCAACTACTTTTTAATGAGTCTCTACATCTACCTACACGTCACAACAGCAACCCTAACAAAAGCATTGACTGGTTTTGTCTGCAGTAAGTGCTTTTTATTGGGGTATCTGTTAATGGCCATTCGACAACAAGCATTTTGTGGTGTTTTTCTGAACATGGTTTTCTCCCAGTTTCACATTAAAGTTACCTTAAATGGAAGCATTCGTTTATTTGCTGGAAGAATAGGTGCTTCTCTTTAGGGTAGCCTTATCTGTGTTTTGCCACTAGACTCTGCTCTTGAGTATCAAGAAAGACAACATAAACATTGAAAAAGCATTGACGGTTTTGTCTGCAGTAAGTGCTTTTTATTGGGGTATCTGTTAATGGCCATTCGACAACAAGCATTTTGTGGTGTTTTTCTGAACATGGTTTTCTCCCAGTTTCACATTAAAGTTACCTTAAATGGAAGCATTCATTTATTTGCTGGAAGAATAAGTGCTTCTCTTTAGGGTAGCCATATCTGTGTTTTGCCGCTAGGCTCTGCTCTTGAGTACCAAGAAAGACTACATAAACTGCTTTTATGTGCTGTTGCTTTCTAATCACGCACTCTTTTTTCATACAGAATGAATAAATTCTCTATTGAATTACAGCAACTAAATTTTATTGAGTCTCTACATGTCACAACAGCAACCCTAACAAAAGCATTGACTGGTTTTGCCTGTAGTAAGTGCTTTTTATTAGGGTAGCTGTTAATGGCCTTTCTACTACAAGCATTCTGTGGAGCTTATCTAAACATAGTATATCTCCTTGCTTCACATTAAAGTTACCTTAAATGGAAGCATATATTTTATGCTGGAAGAATAAGTGCTTCTCTTTAGGGTAGCCATATCTGTGTTTTGCCACTAGACTCTGCTCTTGAGTATCAAGAAAGACAACATAAACTGCTTTCATATGTTATGTTCTTTGTTTCTACGTAATCACACACAACTTTTTCACATCAACAATCTGCTGACAATGTGGAAGACGACTCATCAAGCTCAAGCACCTCAGTCGTAAGCTGCCTACTCACATTAGCATGAAGACCAATACTTATTTCACAATAGGTGTGGAAGGGGCTTGGCCGGGAATGGCACAGCTATCAGTTGGTGTAATCTAGTATTTAAAATGAGCACGTCCCAGGTTAGAAAATCACTTTAGTCAGACTCCTTGGAGGACTACCACCTAAATGACTGGGCTCCAGTAAAGATGGGCATCATGGAGTAAGCAGCAAGTCGTCTTTACCAGAGCTCTACGACTGTGGCCATTTCTCTACCAAACCAGTAAGTAGTCTTTACCAGAGATCTCCAACTCTGGCCTTTTCCCTACCAAACCTGTCACAATTGGTACCCTAACACTAGCATTGACTTGTCTATATAATGCAGTAAGTGCTACTTGTTGGGGTAGTTTGACGTGACTTATGCAACATAAAATCACCTGATAGTCAGTATTATCCTCTTGTTGCCAATAGAAAGATTCATTCAAAGAGAAGCATTATTTGAGCCCATAGCTCATAATGGCTTCTCTTTGGGGTGGTCTTAACTGTGTTACTTATAGGTCATTTCCATAGCTCTCTGCTTTCCAGAACATGCTGAATTCTACTTCAACTCGAGCACCTTTCTTTTATCAAGCCACATAAAGTGCTATTAAGTTTGGGTCTGATTTTGCATTTAATTACAGCAACTACTTTTTAACGAGTCTCTACATCTACCTACACGTCACAACAGCAACCCTAACAAAAGCATTGGCTGGTTTTGTCTGCAGTAAGTGCTTTTTATTGGGGTATCTGTTAATGGCCATTCGACAACAAGCATTTTGTGGTGTTTTTCTGAACATGGTTTTCTCCCAGTTTCACATTAAAGTTACCTTAAATGGAAGCATTCATTTATTTGCTGGAATAATAAGTGCTTCTCTTTAGGGTAGCCATATCTGTGTTTTGCCACTAGGCTCTGCTCTTGAGTACCAAGAAAGACTACATAAACTGCTTTTATGTGCTGTTGCTTTCTAATCACGCACTCTTTTTTCATACAGAATGAATAAATTCTCTATTGAATTACAGCAACTAAATTTTATTGAGTCTCTACATGTCACAACAGCAACCCTAACAAAAGCATTGACTGGTTTTGCCTGTAGTAAGTGCTTTTTATTAGGGTAGCTGTTAATGGCCTTTCTACTACAAGCATTCTGTGGAGCTTATCTAAACATAGTTTATCTCCTTGCTTCACATTAAAGTTACCTTAAATGGAAGCATATATTTTATGCTGGAAGAATAAGTGCTTCTCTTTAGGGTAGCCATATCTGTGTTTTGCCACTAGACTCTGCTCTTGAGTATCAAGAAAGACAACATAAACTGCTTTCATATGTTATGTTCTTTGTTTCTACGTAATCACACACAACTTTTTCACATCAACAATCTGCTGACAATGTGGAAGACGACTCATCAAGCTCAAGCACCTCAGTCGTAAGCTGCCTACTCACATTAGCATGAAGACCAATACTTATTTCACAATAGGTGTGGAAGGGGCTTGGCCGTGAATGGCACAGCTATCAGTTGGTGTAATCTAGTATTTAAAATGAGCACGTCCCAGGTTAGAAAATCACTTTAGTCAGACTCCTTGGAGGACTACCACCTAAATGACTGGGCTCCAGTAAAGATGGGCATCATGGAGTAAGCAGCAAGTCGTCTTTACCAGAGCTCTACGACTGTGGCCATTTCTCTACCAAACCAGTAAGTAGTCTTTACCAGAGATCTCCAACTCTGGCCTCTTCCCTACCAAACCTGTCACAATTGGTACCCTAACACTAGCATTGACTTGTCTATATAACGCAGTAAGTGCTACTTGTTGGGGTAGTTTGACGTGACTTATGCAACATAAAATCACCTGATAGTCAGTATTATCCTCTTGTTGCCAATAGAAAGATTCATTCAAAGAGAGGCATTATTTGAGCCCATAGCTCATAATGGCTTCTCTTTGGGGTGGTCTTAACTGTGTTACTTATAGGTCATTTCCATAGCTCTCTGCTTTCCAGAACATGCTGAATTCTACTTCAACTTGAGCACCTTTCTTTTATCAAGCCACAGAAAGTGCTATTAAGTTTGGGTCTGATTTTGCATTTAATTACAGCAACTACTTTTTAATGAGTCTCTACATCTACCTACACGCCACAACAGCAACCCTAACAAAAGCATTGACTGGTTTTGTCTGCAGTAAGTGCTTTTTATTGGGGTATCTGTTAATGGCCATTCGACAACAAGCATTTTGTGGTGTTTTTCTGAACATGGTTTTCTCCCAGTTTCACATTAAAGTTACCTTAAATGGAAGCATTCGTTTATTTGCTGGAAGAATAGGTGCTTCTCTTTAGGGTAGCCATATCTGTGTTTTGCCACTAGGCTCTGCTCTTGAGTACCAAGAAAGACTACATAAACTGCTTTTATGTGCTGTTGCTTTCTAATCACGCACTCTTTTTTCATACAGAATGAATAAATTCTCTATTGAATTACAGCAACTAAATTTTATTGAGTCTCTACATGTCACAACAGCAACCCTAACAAAAGCATTGACTGGTTTTGTCTGCAGTAAGTGCTTTTTATTGGGGTATCTGTTAATGGCCATTCGACAACAAGCATTTTGTGGTGTTTTTCTGAACATGGTTTTCTCCCGGTTT